>NW_028317980.1:4045000-4345000 GCF_062004578.1 Staurois parvus | reverse complement strand
CATTCTGTGGCGTATCTGTTATTGTACAAGTAATTTACCGCGCTCAGCTGGGAAGTTCTTACTCAGACTGTCGATAGATGTAAATCTGTGTGCAGAAGAAGGAACTGCAGGGAGTCCCAATCATACAAAACGATCACTTTCAAAATGATTTGTTAAGGAATATTTTATTCTTCCTTATCCACGGTAATATCCTGTTTGTTTTTAATATGTCTGTAAATATTGAACTATTAAAAAAGCCAAAAAAAAGCTACATAAATCTCACCCGCAGTGTCTGTGCTTTGTTACGTACTCTGTGCTACTGTTTAACGGTGTGAGTGAATGGAAAAAAAAAAAAAAGAAAATTATTGCTGTATTATTTTATTTTTTCATTTAGGTTTGTTCCAATAAATATTACACTCGCTGCTTCAATTTAACTTTAGTATTTTCATAATCATTTCTAACTCTACTCTCTGGAGATTTTACTTAAAGTATGACTAAAAGGCAAAACTTTTTTTGTTTTAAGTTTTGGATAGAGTAGAGAGGAGATTTTATTGCAGTCTGTGCCCAAAAGGGGAAGTTCTGCTTTAAGGACTGCTCCCCATTAAGGATTGGCACCTTTGGGGGGGTGGGGGGGGAGCGGGTACCCGAATTTGACAGGTACCTGCTCCCACTTCCGGTCCGATCGCCTAGGCGATCAGAAGTGGAAGGTGTCCTCCCTCCCTCCCTGTAGTCTTTTGGGACACGTGATAGGTCCCAGAAGACTACAGGACCATTCATGATGTGCAGAGCTACTCGCGCATGCGCAGTGGGTACCCGGCTGTGAAGCCGCAAGATATCACAGCCGGGTGCCCACACTGAAGATGCCGGACTCCTGGAATCCAGGACGGCCAGTGAAACGGGCTGCGGGGGACACACTGGGGGACCGAGGGACAGGTAAGTAGGTGTTTTTTAAAAGTCAGCAGCTACAGTTTTTTGAGAGCGTGAATGGAACTCCGCTTTAAAGTAAATTAAATGCCAAATTTTCAGTTGACAGAGAAACAGGAACGGAGGAGAAATCTTCCAATGCAACGGGGATACTAGTTCTGATGAGAACCATAGATTTCTTCAGTTTGGAGGAATTTCCTTTTCACTTTCTGCATTTGGCTATTGGACAGGAAGTGAAGGGAAATCTCCCCAGTAGAACACAGATGGCAAAAAAAAAACATACAGGGGTTATAACCCTCTCTTACACTATCCAAAAATTAATGGAAAAAAAAGATTTTGCCTTGAGTTCTACTCTTAAAGGGGAGGGGGGCTTCTTTTTAGTTTTTAATTTATTACATTTACAAACTGCTGTACTGTGTCTGTTTTCCTAACTACATGTACAAGGTGTGACAACTTAATTCCTAGAATGCCCATGGCGCAGCACTATGTTAGTGAGTAACACAGCCATTCACACTCCAGCGTGTTCTGACACAGGGGCGGACTGACCATTTGGAAACTCGGGTCCCATAGGTTGCCCCTGGTACCTTTTTCATAGGCTTTGTTGAATTTGGGCAAGAACACAGGGGCCCCATGATCCCCTATTGCCCAGGGGCCCCATGAGTTGTCAGTCCGCCCCTGTTCTGACATGTTCTAAATTGACATCAAATTTTGCATGAAAGTTGGCAAAAGTGTGAGTGAAACTTTAGCTCTGTTAAACAGGCTTATGGTAAACATTCCATGAAGAAATAGGCAGTTTATGGAGGAGTGGGAAGATGGCCACAATCACCCAAGAAGTGGGTAGCTACAAACGCAAAGGATGGATGGAAATGTGGAAAAGGATATGGGAATCATTTTGGAGGAAAAGACCGGCACTCTGTCCTGACAAGTGGACTCTCCATCACCATAATGCTCCTGTATATGATGTGTTAAGTCTTTGCAAGTTCCTGGCATTGAAATCCATTCTGAAACTTGACCAACCACCCTGTTCCTGCTGACTTAGCCCCCGGCAACTTTTGGCTATTTCCAAAATTTAAAAAAATGCTTTTAAAGGACACAGATTTATTGACATTCAGAATATGCAGCAAGCTGCGATAAAGAAAGAGTGCAGAGTTCCAGAAAATGAATTCTAGAAATGTTTTCAGCAGTGGCACAGTTGTCTAGAAAAGCGCATCGCTTCACAAGGGGACTAATCTGAAGCTGATACCAGCTGCTAGTGTATAGGTAAGCAAACATTTTTTTTTACAGTTAATTCTGGAAATTAAATTGTTATACTTCCTATATTTGTTTTACAAATAAACCTTTCATGCGTAAAAAAGATTGCTGTTTCTTGGTCCATTTGATCATTTTTGTTTAAAGCAAAGAGATCGAAGATAAGGGAGTAATTTATTTATTTCAGGTACTTATATAGCGCTGTCAATTTACGCAGCACTTTACATATATATTGTACATTCACATCAGTCCCTAACCCTCAAGGGGCGGACAATCTAAGGTCCCTAACTCACATTCATATGCAATTTAGACTGGGTCCAATTAACCTCCCAGCATGTCTTTGGAGTGTGGGAGGAAACCCACGCAGGCACAGGGAGAACATGCAGACTCCAGGCAGGTGGTGCCACGGTTGGGATTTGAACCAACGACTCTAGTACTTCCAGCCAGAAGTACTAACCATTTAGCCACTGTGCTGCCAAACTTGATTTGGTATAATTTTGTCGATAAAGATTTTTTTCGTACATTAATGAGTTTTGGTTTTGTATTTATGAGCTTTTTGCAGGACACCTCAAGCTTTTCATCCACTGTTGTTTCCAATAATGGAAATTTCCCTCTGCCTGATACTAGTGAACTTGGAAAAAACATGCACAGTGTCCACTCCCCCCCCCACTAATAAAGAAGACCTATGCTTTCTCTTTCCTGGGGTCTTGAAAAAAATTCTCTTTGGCCTGAATGGGCACAAAATACCTAAGATACTACACAATCTTGTGAAAAGTCTTCCCAGAAGAGTGGAGGCTGTTATAGTGCATGTATAGATGGGGGGGGGGGCAACCTTATGTAATTCCTATAGTTATGGAATTAGATATCAGAAAAAGCTGGAATGGTTGTGCTGGTCAAGTGTCCACAAATGTTGGTCATATAATGTGCAGCCCATTGGTACTACATACATGTACAAGCATGGGATTATTCTATGAACTGAGTGTAAGGAGTTCCCAGCAGGTCATCTCAAAAATACACAAGCTTAATTGCTGACTTCACTCTATAAATGCTATTCTGGGGTGATGTCAACCCTCTGGCTTCAGTACGTTTTTGAATACTTGACCTGTTCATATGGACAAGATATTAGCATAACACCTGGAGCAAACATGCAGATCAAGAGTTCTGATTGTAAAGACTGCATATCCATTCTTGGTTAGTAAACCACAGCATTGAAGGCAGAGGATTCACATGACAACCAGGATCCTAACATTTTCTGGAAGTGGTCAAGGTTGCCAGCCTACTTTTTCTCTCTAAACATATTCTGGGAACTTCATAAATCATGTCTATGACACTATGTAGGATTCCATTGTGCCAATGTTGGTGTAGACAATAGTTTCATAGACCTGTGGGAAACATTAATATGAGCTACATTTATCTATCTCCTTAATAAACTATACTCCCTTGGCATCAGCGACTCCGCTCTCTCCTGGCTCTCCTCCTATCTATCCCAGCGCTCCTTCAGTGTTACCTATAACACTGCCTCCTCCTCTCTCCCCCTCTCTGTTTGGGTCCCCCAAGGCTCTGTCCTCGGGCCCCTTCTCTTCTCCATCTACACCTCCTCCCTTGGCCAACTGATACACTCCCATGGCTTCAACTACCACCTCTATGCCTATGACACTCAAATCTACCTCTCTACCCCTCGCCTCACCCCTTCAGTCTCCGCCCGAGTCACCTACCTACTGAACGACATATCAGACTGGATGTCACTCCACCTCCTCAAATTAAACCTTTTACAAAACCAAGCTCCTAGCTTTCCCCCCAGCCCGTGCCCCCCCCCCTCTTTATCACGACCAATAACGCCACCATCAGTCCCACCCCGCAAGCCAAAGTCCTAGATGTCACTCTAGACTCAAACCTGTCCTTCCTACCTCATGTCCAATTGATGTCCAACCCTCCATTGGCTTCCGATTCCCCAACGCATAAAATTCAAACTTCTAACATTGACTTACAAAGCTATTCATAACACAGCCCCAAACTACCTCACCGACCTGAAATCCAAATACCACCCAACACGTACTCTTCGCTCCTCACAAGACCTCCTACTTTCTAGCTCCCTGGTCTCCTCCTCCCATGCCTGACTACAGGACTTCTCCAGGACTTCCCCCATCCTCTGGAACTCACTACCCCAATCCATCAGACTGTCACCTACCCTCCTCACCCTTAGGCGCACCCTGAAAACCCATCTCTTCAGGGAAGCCTACCCCGCCCTCACCTAACAGACGATCTCCTCCACTCCTCCTACCACTCCATCCCCCACAGTCACTTCCTCCTGTACCACTATCCCCTCCCTCCTAGATTGTAAGCTCGAAAGAGCCTCGAACCCCTTGTGTATTGTTTTGTTACTGTATTGTCTCATGTACTATCGCCCACTATATTATACAGCGCTGAGCAAACTTTTTGGCGCTATTTAAATACTGTATAATAATAATAATCTAGGGTGAGCAGTCCATGCAGAAGACTGGTGTGTCCATATGGACAATCCATCCCAAATGCAGCTGAACTCCTTCTGCAGACAGCACATTCAATCAGATGCAGGCATTTTATAGGGCCATAAAGTCAGAAAAGTGTTATTAGAGCCTTACTGAATTCTCCCAATTTTGTTTAAAATCTAATACCAATCAAAATGTTTTCTTTTGTTTTGGAAAGAGCAAGAAATGGCTTGAACATACTGCATGCTGTCTGTGTCCTTACTTGGGAGATTAACCCAGGAATAGAGATTATGAGCAATTTCTCCAAAGGAGACACACCAAAAAAAAAAGTAAAACATTTTTTTTTTGAGCAAAGAAGGGTTAGAACATCTATCAGCGCTGTTGATGTCTTTTTATCCTGGTGAGAACTGCACCTCTCATTCTTGTATGGCCATCACATGAATAGGAAGGGAGGGCAAATCTACCCCACTGGGGTCACAGAAAAATCTGACAGAATGCTGAACTTTTCATCATTCTATCCAATGTAATTTTTTTTCTGGAGTTGTGCTCCTAATTATTGCAAACAATGCCCTTAGCTGTTGTACTGTATGAATGTATAATGCTCCTTTTTGGTCTTTTCTTGATTGGAAATAAAAAAAAGCACAGGCCTTGCAAGAAGCCTACACGACTTGGACATTGTTGACTAATTGCAATTTCTCTGACATTTTGCAGAGGCGAACATCATTTTAAGTTTGCTTTTTATTTTTGTCTTTTGTTCTCTGTCTCATTTTTCTAACAAGCACAGGACCTTCACCCTGGGAATACTAAAGACACTGGCCAGATACACACATTTCTCTCAATCATTTGGACGGGCTGCACTGGTAAAACACCCATGATACGCTTACCTCGGGTAGTGAAACAATTGGAGACATCCCACTACATAAACAATCATTATTGTTTCATGATCATGTGATGCAGAGCTGCTTGAAATACCATTTATGTGAGAAAAGGATTTTGATGATGTATTTACAGTCATTAACCACTTGAGCTCCAGAGGATTTACCCCCCTTAATGACCAGGCCTCTTTTTGCTACTCGGCGCTGCACTAATTCAACTGATAATTGCGCGGTCATGTAATGCTGCACCCAAACAAAATTTACGTCCTTTTTTTCACACAAATAGGCTTTCTTTTGGTGTAATTTGATCACCTGTGCGCTTTTTATTTTTCACGGTATAAACAAAAAAAGGCCAAAATTTTGAAGAAAAACAATATTTTTTACTTTCAGCTATAAAAAATATATAGTAAACTCAAAGTTGGTTATAAATTTAGGCCAAAATGTATTCTGCTCCATGTTTTTGGTAAAAAAAATCCCAATAAGTGTATATTGATTGCTTTGTGTGGAAGTTATAGCGTCTACAAACTATGGTATAAATACTGCAATTTACGCCATTTTTCTGCTATACAGCGCTGCGCTAGTTTAACGGACAATTGTGCGGTCATGCAATACGGTACATAAATGAAATTTAAATCCTTTTTTTCCCACAAATTGAGCTTTCTTTTGGTGGTATTTGATCACCTGTGCGGTTTTTATTTTTTGCGCTATAAAACAAAAAGTCTGATAATTTTCAGGGAAAAAAAACAATATTTTGGACTTTTTGCTATAAAACATGTGCAGTAAAAAAAAAATGCAAAAATAAAATTTAGTCATAAATCTCTGCCAAAATGCATTCTGCGACATGTCTTTGCTAAAAAAAACCCCAATACGTGTAAATTAATTGGTTTACGTGAAAGTTATAGCGTTTACAAATGGCGGGAAAGATACTGGGATTTTTAGTTTTTTTTTAATACTAATAATGGCGGCGATCAGTGAATTATGGCGGCGATCAGGGACTTATGGCAGCGACCAGCGACTTATGGTGGGACTGCGGCGGACATTCTGACATTGGCGGGTACTGACTTGGGGTCACTGACATCCCCAAAAACACTAATACAGTGATCAGTGCAAAAAAAAACACTGACACTGTACTAATGGCAAGGAAGGGGTTAACTTTATTTTGCAGGGAAGGGTTATAGGAGTGAGGGGGAGTGTTTTACTAGGGGGCGGGGGTGTGTACTGGACGGGACAAGGCTGATCGAGAAAGAGAAACTATTCTTTCTTGATCAGCTCATCCTCGAGCTGACAGGGAAGTGACAGACAGCACAGCTACTGCAGCTGTGCTCTCTGCCACTGATTGCCGCAGATCGCCGGGACACAGCCGCTAAGGAGCGGCTGTGACCCGGCGACTGACATCTGCGGTGGTGATTGGCGGGACAAATACGGCACCGGCGCGCCTCGAGCCTCGCGCGCGCCCCCCTATTTGTTTACAAAACACACGTTTTAAAACGTGGTTTTGCCTGTGAGTGCCGCCCTGCCACCGTATATGTACAGTGGCTGGGCGGCATGCGGTTAAAGGGTTTTTAATTAGTGGGGAATTGTTAAATGCAGATTCCTAACAAACACAATATGAAAGCACACATAAAACCATTAACCTGGGTTGAAAAGGACACATTTTTTTCTTTTTATAATTTTTTTTTTATATGATAGATTTTTTAATGATAACTATATTCATGCTATTTGTACAGCAATGCGGGAACACCAAATATGAGAAGCATAACCCCTTTACATAAGTAATCTACACCCTTAAAAAAAAGTTCTGTATGTACACCACTAAGTTAGAGCTAAAAAGTATTATTGAATGTTGGCAGAAAAACTCAGTAAATTATATCAGAAAGAACCTTAACACAGGAGCATGGTATGACAGTGGGTCACCCACAGCTTTACGCATTGTTCTTTAACCTCCCTAGCAGTCTGATTATGTCCATATTTCTGTGCTCAAAGCGGTACATTTTTTTGCATGAATATATGTATTTTTTTTATTGTAGGCTGTCATTTTTAGGAATAACTCACTGAAATCTGTCCGAACAAGAGTCTAGTAAACATCCCGGGTATGTTAAAATTTGAAACATGAAATCATAAATTTAATAAATAATCATAAAAAATAATAATATAATAATAATAAATGTAATTCAATAATATAATCAAACCAAAAACTCTGAAATTTGAAATATAGCGCCAAGTTTGCACATTGCTGAGCAAAGTCGCAAAATCGTTTTCAGTGTCTGATGACGAATTTCCCCCACGAATCATTATCACTCAATTCTGCAAGTGGTTCTGATTTACTATCGCTGTTCTCTAGCCGGTCTAAAACCGCTTTTGACCTAAAGGGACGCTTTTTGGACGCCATGGACGTTTCTCAGTTTACAGGCAGAAAGAACAGTAAAAATGCAGGCAGGGCACCGGACAAAGCACTCGGGACAAAATGTATGTGAAATGGTTTGATACAGTAATGTTTTACTATGTGATTTTAGTGATTTTAGTGAATGTCACTTTTTGTCATTTTCAAATTTTCCGCCAGTTCCATCCCCGTACGTCCAGACGTCACAGGGGACGGAACCCAGAAGACAGACGCCGGCATCCGCCGGAGGACATTGCAGGGGACACTGCAGGAGGGACATCGCGGGAGTGAAGGACAAGGTAAGAGAAGAACAGATCCCGGAGCAACTCCGCATGGTGAGCCCGAGTGTAGCTCGGGGTTACTGCTTGTGGTACTGAAACTTTACCCCGAGCTACACTCGGGAATAGGTTAATCAAGTGCTGTATCCTTGCCTTAAGCAGACCCTGCTGCTACACTATTCATTTCAACAACAATCTTCTCGTAAAATTACACTGTATGCACATTTAACATATTTCATTCATATTCTTTTTACCTGTACAAGCCTAATTTGTGTGGATATCCAAAAGTACCAAGATGTTTGCTAGGTGCAGCTCCCTTGGATGAGGAGTCAGAAGTCCGAACAGACTCAAATGACACCCTATAGTAGTGGTTCTCAACCAGCAGGCCATAGCCCACTGCCAGGCTGTGGTCCCCTTCTCCCATACCTCCTTCCAACTGCAGATCCCTTAACATACCATAGAGCCTCCAAGCTCCCATAGTGCCTTTCATCTTCCTATAGTGGCACACAGTGCCCCTCAGGCCTTTGAGAGCCCTCAGTCTCCACAGTGCCCATCAACCTCCCATAGTGTTCCTCAACCTGCTGCAGAGCCTTGAGCTCGCTATAGTGCCCTAACTTCCAACAATGACCCACAGAGCATCCTAACCTCATCCCCTACAGAGCCACCAGGTCTACTGCCTCTTGCTCACTCCACAACCCCATCCCCCTATACAGTGACAATTAGTCCCATCCAGATACAGAGCTATGTTTTGCATTCTCATACTTTTATTGTGTGATTAAAAACTTTATTCTTTACTGTTGGGACATGGAAGGTTTTTGAACAATTCACCTGGACTGGTCTCAAAAAGGTTATGACTTCTATGTATGAAGCAGGGGATTGGAAAGGATGAGCATAGTCAGCACTCTTGATGAGTGGCTATAACAGGTCTTGCACTTGTATTAACTCCTGCATTTTGGGTCCCCCTATAGTCCTGCACAGCCAGGTTTCTGTAGACCTTGCATACAGGAAACAGTAAACAGTCCTTTTTTTTTTGTTGTTTCTTTATATTAAAAGGTATTGAACTTGAATGGGGTTGAGGGGTGTATGGGATGCCCAAGGGAACTGCAAACTGAAGACAACTTCCTGGCAAAATAAAGAAGTCCAAAAAAGGAAATGATCTTCTAGGAGATTTCTCCAGGTATACCACCCCAGACCCCAGATAAATCCTCTTCTTTACCCAGCTGTCTGGAGGAATCCCTGGGCAAGGGGATCCAGTGACTGCTGCTTGAAAGAGTTAACAGTCTTGGGTATGGAGCTAGTCAGGTTTCCCACCAGAATGCTCTCTCCCTTTAACTGGCCCAGGGGGTGCAGGATTAGTCACTCAGTCCTCTTATGTGAGCTGCAAGGCTGGCCTAGCTTCTTCCCTGGCTCCACAGGTGGTCCTTGCTTTGGGGGCTGTTGAGGCTGAGTGATCCTCCTTTCAAGGCTGTAGGTAGTCCCATTCCCACTGGGCCTCCTCCCAGACTCCTATATCTCAGCCTTTTTCACATCTTCCACCCGAACTCTCCTTCTGAGCAGGCTAACCCACTCTTAAGAGCTGTCCTGACCCCATGTCTAGCCCCCTGCCTGAGGATTGGTCAGGATCCCTCAAAAGTGCAGACCAGCTCCTCCTTATTCCCTCCCACTAGGTTCTAGAGACTTCCCCAAGTCTCTAGATTATGGGAGATATCAGGCTGAGCTGAAGAGCCTCTCAGCCCTGACCCAAATTTGACCATCTGACTGTTACCCAGACTGCTACTCAACCGTTTAACTAAAAAAAAACTAATTAGCTAGCTCCCCCTAGCTAACTAGAAGGGAAGGGTGTTACATAAATACTGTCCCTTGAGCTTATTTAAAAAAAAACAAAAGCAAGAAAACAAAATGCTAAATTAACTAAACCTAGATTTTAAAGCTCATTGTCTTGACCCCCACTTATGCACATCTTCCCCACTGCTTTAAGCCCTGTCAAAACTTCTGCTGTGTCTCTGGGTATGGGGGAAGCATGTGACCCCTGCCAGTGATGTGCTGTTTGAACCCAAGAGTCAACCATCACATGAGAAGGAGAACAGCATTATTAACCCTGTTTAACCATCTAACACAGAGCTTACGCAGGGTTTGCCTCCTGGAGCGATGGAGTTGTGGAAGATCACAAGAGAGTTGAACATAAAGGCATCTACCCCTTTACAAAGATGCAAAGTTTCCAACCTGTCTAAATAAAACGATCATACATCTGAATACTTGACAGACACAAAGGTCCTCCAAAAGAAGTCAATCAGCTCTCTTCCAGTACGTGATTAGGTTCTCTCTGAGCAATTTGACAAACATCCTCCCTTGATGAGATGCTAATATGTTGATGAGTGGTACTTCCGATGAGTCCAAATGAACATGCGTTTCCATTCGATCAACCAGCATCTGCTCTGCAGTTTTAATAAATTTCATGTGGTCGCCAAAACGATAGAGCTAATTACTTCTAATTTCACATCAGTTTACAAATTTCCACACCAACAGGATGTCCCCAGCTAGGCCAGAGCCAAGAGAGAATTTTATCATCCTTATCCCAGCTGGTGCCTGTCAGAAAGGAGAACTCACTGGATGTGCCCATCTTTCTGACAAAAGCCTCCATTTATGCCATACATAAGGGTTAGAAACTGTTAAAAAAAAACACGGCGAATCAGTATGTTTAAAAAAAAAGTAGCAGGAGAATCTGGAACAAGCAATGGATACTAGAACAACAGCACATCTAAAAAGACTAAACATGACCCAAACATTTTTTATCAAAGCAACTTTTTATATTTTTTCCTATATATATAGATATATATATATATCTATATATATATATACACACAGGAGAAAATCGAAAAATTTGAATATCGTGCAAAAGTTAATTTATTTCAGTAACGCAACTTAAAAAGGTGAAACTAATATATGAGATAGACTCATTACGTGCAAAGCAAGATAGTTCAAGTCGTGATTTGTCATAATTGTGATGATTATGGCTTACAGCTCATGAAAACCCCAAATCCACAATCTCAGAAAATGAGAATATTGTGAAAAGGTGAAAAGCTAATTAAGCCATAACACCTGCAAAGGGTTCCTGAGCATTTAAAAGGTTTCTCAGTCTGGTTCAGTAGGAATCACAATCATGGGAAAGACTGCTGACCTGACAGTTGTGCAGAAAACCATCATTGGCACCCTCCATAAGGAGGGAAAGCCTCAAAAGGTAATTGCAAAAGAAGTTTGATGTTCCCAAAGTGCTGAAACAAAGCACATGAATAGAAAGTTATGTGTAAGGGAAAAATGTGGAAGAAAAAGGTGCACAAGCAGCAGGGATGACCGCAGCCTGGAGAGGATTGTCAGGGAAAGGCCATTCAAAAGTGTTGGGGACTTTCACAAGGAGTGGACTGAGGCTGGAGTCAGTGCATCAAGAGCCACCACACACAGACGGATCCTGGACATGGGCTTCAAATGTCGTATTCCTCTTCTCAAGCCGCTCCTGAACAACAAACAACGTCAGAAGCGTCTTACCTGGGCTGAAGAAAAACAGACCTTGTCTGTTGCTCAGTGGTCCAAAGTAATCTTTTCTGATGAGAACAACTTTTGCATCTCATTTGGAAACCAAGGACCCAGAGTATGGAGGAAGAATGGAGAGGCACAGACTGCAAGATGCTTGAAGTCCAGTGTGAAGTTTCCACAGTCTGTGTTGATTTTGGGAGCCATGTCATCTGCTGGTGTTGGTCCACTGTGCTTCATTAAGTCCAGGTTCAATGCAGCCATCTACCAGGAGATTTTGGAGCACTTCATGCTTCTTTCCGCAGACAAGCTTTATGGGGATGCTGACTTCATTTTCCAGCAGGATTTGGCACCTGCCCACGCTGCCAAAAGCACCAAAACCTGGTTCAATGACCGTGGGATTACTGTGCTTGATTGGTCAGCAAACTCGCCTGACCTAAACCCCATAGAGAATCTATGGGGCATTGCCAAGAGAAAGATGAGAGACATGAGACCGAACAATGCAGAAGAGCTGAAGGCCGCTATTTGAGCATCCTGGTCTTCCATAACACCTCAGCAGTGCCACAGGCTGATTTCTTGTTTCTGGTGAACCTTAAACTCCTTGCTCCTCCCATGAACTTCCTATTTAAAGTGGAACTTTACCCATAACAGTTTGATAACAATTAATGTTCTTTACCAAAAGAACATACATTCCACATAATAAATAATTATGCTACTACAAGTATTATGCCCTGTAAATTGCTCTGTCATTTTATTAAAACCCAGAGCAATCACTTCCTTATTGGAAACTCTCTCCCTCTATGTGGTCTCAAAAACTATGGGGTGGATTTCCTAAAAGCAAATAGACTGTGCACTTTGCAAGTGCAGTTGCCTTCATTTTCCCCAAAACGTATTTCATGTGGTAAAGCTTCACATTGTAAAGAATACCCTAACAGGTGCAAGGAAAAAATAAACAGCATTTTTGCTTGCACATGATTGGATGATGGAAATCAGCAGAGCTTTACCAAATTTACTAAGCTCTGGGGAAAATAAGTGCAACTGCACTTGTAAAGTGCACATTCTATTTGCCTTTTGTAAATCCACCCCTATATCACTATCTGTAATAAAATATGTTCATTTCCAGCCTTGACTGTATGTCTTGGCTCAGCTAGAGAGAAGGGCTGACAGAAGCTTTATAATGCTGAATAGGGTGCCCCTAGAATATGATAGAAAACAGGAGGATAGAATAGAATAAAATAGAAAGAATATAACCATTTTCCGAAATCTGAATTTTGAATGGAATAAACCGAACTCGAAAAATGTAAATTGAATTTGAATAAATGAAACAAAACGCAATGAATTCCAAAAACAAATAAACAAATTTAACTAACTGAAATTGTTTAAAGACTGAAACAAAACACATTTTTTCGTTCTGCACATGTCTATTTATCACAGTGCTATGGCATATTTTTATGCACACTACACATCCCAAAGTCCAACTTGGTAGCAAACAAGAGAGGGTGGCTATGTTCCTACATACAGCAAGTCCACGGAAAACAAACAAAGCCACCCATATAAAATGTGTTAATATAAGCTATATCACTATCTGTAATAAAATATGTACATTTCCAGCCTTGACTGTATGTCTTGGCTCAGCTAGAGAGAAGGGCTGACAGAAGCTTTATAATGCTGAATAGGGTGCCCCTAGAATATTATAGAAAACAGGAGGCTAGAATAGAATAAAATAGAAAGAATATAACCATTTTCCGAAATCTGAATTTTGAATGGAATAAATTCAATATTAAATGCCGATACTTTTCGATTCGGTCGAATTTTATTCAACTAGACCGAGCTGGAAAAATGTAAATTGAATTTGAATAAACGAAACAAAATGCAATGAATTCCAAAAACAAATAAACAAATTTAACTAACTGTATGTCTTGGCTCAGCTAGAGAGAAGGGCTGACAGAAGCTTTATAATGCTGAATAGGGTGCCCCTAGAATATGATAGAAAACAGGAGGATAGAATAGAATAAAATAGAAAGAATATAACCATTTTCCAAAATCTGAATTTTGAATGGAATAAATTCAATATTAAATGCCGATACTTTTCGATTCGGTCAAATTTTATTCAACTAGACCGAACTCGAAAAATGTAAATTGAATTTGAATAAATGAAAGAAAACGCAATGAATTCCAAAAACAAATAAACAAATTTAACTAACTGAAATTGTTTAAAGACTGAAACAAAACACATTTTTTCATTCTGCACATGTTTATTTATCACAGTGCTATGGCATATTTTGTATGCACACTACACATCCCAAAGTCCAACTTGGTAGCAAACAAGAGAGGGTGGCTATGTTCCTACATACAGCAAGTCCACGGAAAACAAACAAAGCCACCCTTATAAAATGTGTTAATATAAGCTATATCACTATCTGTAATAAAATATGTACATTTCCAGCCTTGACTGTGTGTCTTGGCTCAGCTAGAGAGAAGGGCTGACAGAAGCTTTATAATGCTGAATAGGGTGCCCCTAGAATATTATAGAAAACAGGAGGCTAGAATAGAATAAAATAGAAAGAATATAACCATTTTCCGAAATCTGAATTTTGAATGGAATAAATTCAATATTAAATGCTGATACTTTTCGATTCGGTCAAATTTAATTCAACTAGACCGAATTCGAAAAATGTAAATTGAATTTGAATAAATGAAACAAAACGCAATGAATTCCAAAAACAAATAAACAAATTTAACTAACTGTATGTCTTGGCTCAGCTAGAGAGAAGGGCTGACAAAAGCTTTATAATGCTGAATAGGGTGCCCCCAGAATATGATAGAAAATAGGAGGATAGAATAGAATAAAATAGAAAGAATATAACCATTTTCCGAAATCTGAATTTTGAATGGAATAAATTAAATATTAAATGCCGATACTTTTCGATTTGGTCGAATTTAATTCAACTAGACCGAACTCGAAAAATGTAAATTGAATTTGAATAAATGAAACAAAACGCAATGAATTCCAAAAACAAATAAACAAATTTAACTAACTGAAATTGTTTAAAGACTGAAACAAAACACATTTTTTCATTCTGCCCATGTCTATTTATCACAGTGCTATGGCATATTTTTTATGCACACTACACATCCCAAAGTCCAACTTGGTAGCAAACAAGAGAGGGTGGCTATGTTCCTACATACAGCAAGTCCATGGAAAACAAACAAAGCCACCCTTCTAAAAATGTGTTAATATAAGTTATATCAGGTCTGTTTTATTTTCACCTCTTTACCAATTTAGCTCATTCTTTCGGCTTATTTATGGATATGAAACATAAAAAAGGTTTCCATCTTCTAAATAAACAACAAATACATTACCTGAACAATATGTACTTTGATTGCTGCAAAAAATAGCCCTGTCACATCACAGGCACCATCTATGCCCTGCTATTTTCAGGAGGAAAAAAGAAAGAAAAATTACCAGTAAAATAACACACAGCCTACATGTCAATTACTGTGCGGTACATTATACAGTATAAAGATTTATGCCAGACGTCCAGTGGTTGTTTTCTGCTGAGGAATCTCTTTTATGCTTCCTACAAAAATATAATTTATTGTGTACAGTTGTGTACTGTACATCCGTTCCTCGCCTATTGCATAAGGCACTTTACTTTAAATTGTTTCAAATAACTGCCAACTGCCAATTATGTGTTCTTTTTTTTCCAAGAAGTAAAAATAAGCCATAAAGAAAAAAGAGAAAATTGATACTAATCAGAAACAGGTTAATAATGTTTGCAGCAATATTACAGAAGAGCACCTAAACATGCGTCACTCATTTTGCTGCAGTTTGGAATTTACAAGCAGAATCATGCCAATTCTGCCCCATGATTCCAAATTGCGGCAAACCACCTGACAGATGTTTGGGTGCCATTCATTGGCAAAATTGTACTGCATTTTGGGTGCCTTTGATCTTGAATTGTACCCCAAATGCAGCACGATTTTGCCACGACTGTCACATGACAAAACGCTCGAGAATCGTGGCAAAATGACCATGTAAAATTATCTGGCTCAGGACCAAAATTTGGACCCTGAGCTTCTTTGGTAAGACAAATGCACACAGGGTAGCCTATTTAAGTGAATGGGCTGCCTCATGCGGGACACAAAGAAATGAGTGGGAATTGCTCTTTTAAAACCGCGAGTAAGAACCTGTGATATGTAAATGGGGCCATATTGAGAGCTTTATCAGGAACACTACAGTACAAGGGTGGACTGATCATTTGGAAACTCGGGCACTGTCCGAGGGCCCGGGGTCAGTAGGGGGCCCCATGAGATGCCCCTGGTACCTTTTTCATAGGCTTTTTTGAGTTTGGGCAAGGACACAGGGGCCCCATGATCCCCTATTGCCCGGGGCCCCATGAGTTGTCAGTCCACCCCTGCTACAGTATTAGTATTATACAAAATACATACTGTATGAAGCCTTAGAAGCCACCTTCCTTGTGGCAATGATCCAATATAGTGGTATAATGGAGTGGAGAATGATGTTTTCTTGGCACACTTTGTGACTGTTAACCAATCAATATTCAAGTGATAATAAAGGCAATGTTTTGATTTTTTTTAATAACAAACATGTCATATTTACCGGCTTTGTGCCATTATTTTGCACAGAGCAGCCCCTATCCTCCTCCACTGGTGCTTCTGGCTCCTCCCTCCTGTTGAGTGTCCCCAGAGCAAGCAGTTTGCTATGGGGGCACCCAAGTAGGCTCACTCCAGAGCCTCTGCTCTGCCTGTCCATTCACACACAGAGTCATGGCTCGGTACTCTCGTTATCGGCTCACTGGCTGTGAATGACAGCAGCGGGAGCCAGTGTCTCCCGCTGCTGTCTCAGCCAATGAGGAGGGGGAGTCCCCAGAGAAACAAAGCTCTCATGCACATCCCTGGATCACGATAGGGCTCAGGTAAGTATTTTGGGGGGGGGGGGCCTGCTGCACACAGAAGATTTTTTTACCTTAATGCATAGAATGCATGAAGTTAAAAACCTTGAGCCTTTACAACCACTTTCAGTTCAATGCTGTTGACCATGTACATCCTTTTCTGGCCACAATTTAGGGGTCTCTTAGCAATGCATTCACCCAAGATTCAAAAAACTGTTATCTAAGACGTATGCATTTATCTAATTGAACCTTATGTGAAAAATGTGTGAATCTGGGGAAAACATTGACAAATGGACCTCTTATATATATTATATTGTACTAATATACTGTATACTCATATACACGAGGGCTGTATCGAAAGTAATGGAAAAGTAGCCATCATTTTTTTATCATGTGTATTTTCAGAAATTCGAACAACTGCACTCCATGAGAATCCATCTTTATTCGGTCATAAAAGCAACCTACACAGCAGCAAAACACTGTGGGGCATAAGGAAAGTCTACACATTTTTTGCTACATCAACCCTTAATCATGATGTAGTGTGAAACGCGTAGACTTTCCTTGACTGAATAAAGATGGATTCTCATGGAATGCAGCTGTCCAAATGTAAGTAAATACATATTCTTTAGTTTGACGAGCTGAGCTAGCACCCATCTGGAGTATTATGTGCAAGACCGTGATAGCAGACCAACCTGAAGCAAGATTACAGGACTGAACTTTTTTATCATCTTGCATAGGTCGTTGAAATATCACATGTTGGTAGAGTAATGATGGATTCCAAACAGAAGCAATGCGCCATCATTGAGCTCTTGACAAAGGTATACAGGCTGTCTGACATCCACAGAAGGCTACAGAATATTTACGGAGATGACACCATTGACAAGAGCAATGTGCATAGATGGATGGAAAAGTTAAAAGAAAGGGAAACCAGCACTGAAGACAAACCATGCAGTGGGAAACCGTCAACTGAAACCACTCTCTGCACCCCTCCTTCATCAAGAACTCAATGATGGCACATTGCTTATGCTTGGAATCCATGATTTACCTGCAATGAAAAAGAAGGAGAAGAGTTAATATAGAGCAAAAGTTATTCTATTAATATGTGAAATTTGAACAACCTATGTAAGTTGAAAAAGTTATTCTCGTGATCAATGTTTTCGGGGTTGTGGCCATCGTGGTGATGTATTGCATATCTGGTGGTCATGCCCGAGACTGTTTTGTTTTGGTCTCGTGTGTTTGGCCTGCTTTTCACCTTGTTCCATCTCTCCATACGCCGGGATGCTCAGTATGCTTTGCTTCATTGCCCCATACCAGGTCTCTTGGCTCACCAGCAGAAGTTGGCTTCCTATCTGTTTTTATCCACCACTAGAACAATTGCTCAGGCCTGGAAGAGTCCGTTTGTCCCTCTTCAGGTAGTGCGGGATCGTATGACCACTATGATGCTCAACGAACAGATGTTGAGTATCCGCAAAGACTCCCAACGTAAATTTTTGAAAATATAGGAGCCGTGGCTGCAATATGCCTTTCCCTCACTCCCCCCGGCTAGTCTGGGGATGTAATGGCGTTCGGTATTGGCGCTCTTGGACCCCTGCTCTTTGCCCCCCCCCTTTTTTTTTTTTTCTCCTCTTTCTTCCTTTTTCTTTCTCTCTCTGTTTTTGGTGTGACTGGACAGCTGCATTTAGTTGTTATAGTAAGTTACATTAATGTTTTGTAACTTATGTGCCATTGATAGCCCCTGCGTGGGCGTACCTTTTGCCCTGTTGGCGTTAGAGCACTGTTTTTCCCTTTTTTTTAATTTTGCATTTTGTTTGCATCTGTGCAATTGATAGCCCCTGCGTGGGCGTGTTTTATTGCCTCTGTTTTATACTGTTTAAAAAAATTAATAAAAACCATTGAAATAGAAAAAGTTATTCTCATTTTTGCATTACTTTTGGTACAGCTCTTGCATATATTAGTATATATAGTATAGATTAGAGGGCTATTTATCAATCAATTTAATTAGATAAATGTTTGAATCTTAGGTAACAATAGTATACATCATGGGTGAAAACATTCCCTTGGCCTCCATGACTCTGTTCTGTTCCGGTTCTCCTCTTACTTATCTCAGCGCACTTTCAATGTTACAACACCATCTACACTGCTCCCCTCCCTCTTTCTGTTAGGGTACCCCAGGGCTCTGTCCTTGGGCCCCTCCTATTTTCACTCTACACTTCTTCCCTGGGCTAGTTGATAACCTTCCATGGCTTTCAGTACCACTTCCATGCCGACGACTCACAGATCTATCTCTCTACTTCCCAACTCACCCCCTCGAACTCCTCCTGTATCACCAATTTACTGAGCGACATATTAGTATGGATGTCACACTACTTTCTCAAAGTCAATATTTCTAAAACTGAGCTTGTAATATTTCCTCCTCCCTAATCCCTCCCTCATGACTTTACCATTGAGATCAACAGAACAACCATTAGTCCCTCAGCACATGCCAGGGTGGTAGGTGTAATCCTAGACTTTGACCTCTCCTTCTGGTCACACATCCAATCACTGGATCTTGCCACCTCAACCTCATCAACATTTCCAGAATTCTGGAATTCTGTATAAAACTTGTATAATAATAATAATAATAATAAAAAAGAGATCCCTAAATTGTGGCCATAAGGGATGCACATGGCCAACACTATGTAGATATGCTCTGATATTGAACAGATTATTGATTGATTAACCATCACAAAGTGTGCCAAGAAACCATTCCCCACACCGTTATACCAGCAGACCGTACCATTGACTCAAGGAACGTGGTTTCCATGGATCCATGTTACGCGTGCCTTAGCATAAATTGAGGTTCATCAGACCAGATCACTTTTTTTTTCCAGTCGTCAACTATCCAGCTTCGATGAAACTAGAAACAACATCCAGTTTTGCTGAGCCTGTGCCCACTGCAGCCTCAGCTCTCTATTCTTGGCTGACAGAAGTGGACCTGAAGTGGTCTTCAGATGTTATAGTTCATCTACCACAAATTGCAAAGTTTGTGTATTTGGAAATGCATTTCTGGTCCACACAGTTGTAAAGAGTGATTATTTGAGGTACCATAGCCTTTGTATTAGCCCAAACCAGTTTGGCCATTACCCCCCTGACATCTGGGGGTTTATTTACTAAAGCTGGAGAGTCCAAAATCAGACTCCCTTCTGCATAGAAACAAATCAGCTTCCAGGTTTCATTGCCAAAGCTTCATTGAACAAGCTGAGGTTAGAAGCTGATTGGTTTCTATGCAGAAGGGAGTCTGATTTTGGACTCTCCAGCTTTAGTAAATAAACCCCCTGGTGTCAAGGCATTGGCATCAAATAACTACCATTCACTGAGTGTTTCTGTTTTTTTCAGAGTAAAATTGCAGGAGATCCGCAGTCCTATAGACACAACATCAAGTTAAAGCAAATTTCCCCAAAGTGAACTAAATTTTCTATTAGACAGTTGTCACTGGAACAGATGTTGAAAGTCTTCCCTCTCTATTTCTGTTTTGGTGCCAACTCAAATCTTACATTTTTAATCACTTTCAGTCCCAATAACAATGGTCGCCAGGATTAAAAGAGAAAATGAAACTTACCCACAAGGACACAAACAGCAATATCAACCTAACTGGAGTTCTAATCCTTTCACACCCTATCCAAGATAAGCTTTGTCCTTAGTTATATTTTAACAGTACATGTACCTGCTACAGGCTAGGTGACGGACCTGTAAGTCGCTGCCCGTTTCCTTGTTTTTGTGCATACATGCTTACCTGTGCTGTGATTGGACAAGTGATTTTGGCTGTATACCTGCTGATCTGCTGTGGCTAATCACAGCACAGAGTTCTGAGTTTACCAACACACAAAACTCTGTACACAGAACAGTGATCTGGCTGTTTCTTCACCGTGAAATCAAATCAGGGAGGTAAAGCAGCCAGATCTGTGAGTAAAATCAGCACACATTGCACTTGTTAGACACACAGTTAACCCCTTGATTGCCCCTAGATGTTAGCCCCTTCCCAGCCAGTGTCATTAGTACAGTGTACAGTGCCATATCTGATCACTGTATTAGTGTCACTAGCAAAATCAGTGATAGTCAGTTAGTGTTTCACCCAGCCAGTGTCTGTTAGCGTCAGATTGCCCACCACCAGGGGCGGACTGACCATTTGGAAAATCGGGCACTGCCCGAGGGCCCGGGGTCAGTAGGGGGCCCCATGAGATGCCCCTGGTACCTTTTTCATAGGCTTTTTTGAGTTTGGGCAAGGACACAGGGGCCCCATAATCCCCTATTGCCCGGGTCCCCATGAGTTGTCAGTCCGCCCCTGCCCACCACACTATCACAATCACACTATAAGTCGCTTATAACTGCCATTGCAAGTATAACGTCTATAGTGGTGTAAATTCCAGTATATATACCATAGTTTGTAGATACTATAACTTTCACATAAACTAATTAATATTCCCCTTTTGAGATTTTTTTTTATTGGAAATGTTTTAGAACAGAAATTAGGAATTTAATTTACATTTTTTTTTCTCGTTTATATGACACTAAATAAAAAACCTGTGGTGATCAAATACAACCAAAAGAAAGCTCTATTTGTGTGAAAAAGATATATATATATATATATTTCATTTGGGTATAGTGTTGCTTGACCGCACAATTACCAGTTAAACATGCTCTGGTCATGGAGGGGGTAAAACCTTCCAGAGGTCACGTGGTACATGAATGTATTATTATATTTATTTTATTAAATGTATTATTGTTATATTATATCTTATTATATTAATTATTAAATATGATTACGTCTATTATTATACACTAGAAAAAAAAACTATGTTGAAGGGCCTTGAAGGAACCCCCTCCTTAGGGAAACATTGCCATGTTTTTCGATGCACTTCAATTGATGTAAAATACATTAGGGAGTAAAAAATGCTTAGCAGATATTATAAAGTTATTGTGTGTTATGTATATATTACTTCATTTGTTTGTATTGCATGTTTTATTATATCATTAAGACTGTCTATTTAAAAAGACACTTGGAATACGCAGCCCCCAAGAACAGTAGAGCATTAGACAGATGTCCCCTTTGCCCATATGTTAAATTCATGACTAGTTCTAGTGTTTATTTGTATTTTAAGACAGACACTCCTAGAATACGTTTCCAGATGGACTACTTACCGCACACAAGAAACACTCACCATTTGCTGCCTTTAGATTAGACCAAATTGCTGCAGCCAAGATGAGCTGAAACAGGACAGCGTCTGAATACTAAAGACTTCCTCTCAGCCTATAAACTTTGAACATTTTATTGCCCTTGAGCCAAGCAATGATTTCAGGTGATTCCAAGTTTTTATGACAAACTATTAAAATTACAACGATTAAAAAATAATTGGAAGCAAATGGCTAGAAAAAGGAAAAAGGTAAAAAATAATATAAAAATAAAATAAAAATGTCATTATAGTTGAGGATAAAATGCCAAGATGGTGGCAGATATATGCTGTTGTTACATGAGGGAAAAAATAAATAAAAATAGAATTTTATTGGATAAAGTTAAATTACTTGTCCAATGCCTTAACTAAAGAAAAAATATTACAATGTTCTGGCGATCCGAAATGATCAGGCGAACAAAAGAAGATGCATCTGTTTGTTAACCAAAAAAGAAAAGCTAAGAGTGAATACTGAGTTTTATTTACTCAGTCTATTTATATAGAGACAATATATATTTCACAGTGCACAGAATCTTTCACACCAGTCAATGGTCCATTGGTCATTACAATCTAATGTCTTAGTGTATATAAACCTAAGAACAAAAGAGTTATTGTATTATATTGTAGCTTACCAGTCCTTACATGAGGGCAGCTTTCTTAACCTTTTTACCCCAGAAAGCCCTTTTCAAGTCTCCCTGCTAGAAAAATATCTTACATTGCTCCTTACATTGGTGGTTGGTGGGAAGAATACTTCTTACATTGGTAGTCATTGGGAAGAATGTTACTTCTATTGGCGGTTAGTGAGAAGAATGCTCCTTACATTGGTGGTCAGTGGGAAGAATGTTTCTTACATTGATGGTCAGTGGGAAGAATGGTTCCTTCTATTGGTGGTCAGTGAGAAGAATGTCTCTTACATTGATGGTCAGTGGGAAGAATGGTTCCTTCTATTGGTGGTCAGTGAGAATGTCTCTTACATTGATGGTCAGTGGGAAAAATGGTTTCTTCTACTAGTGGTCAGTGGTAAGAATGTTCCTTGCATTGATGGTCAGAGGGAAGAATGGTTCCTTCTATTGGTGGTCAGTGGTAAGAATGCTCCTTGCATTGGTGGTCAGTGGGAAGAATATTCCTTCTGAGGGTCAGTGGGAAGAATGTTCCTTACACTGGTGGTCAGTGGAAAGAATGTTCCTTCTATTGGTGGTCAGTGGAAAGAATGTTCCTTCTATTGGTGGTCAGTGAGAAGAATGCTCCTTACATTGTTAACCAGTAGGAAGAATGTTCCTTTTATTGGTGGTCAGTGGGAATAATGCTCCTTACATTGGTGGTCAGTGAGAAGAAAGTCCCATACATTGGTGGTCAGTGGGAAAAAAGTCCCTTTACAGTTGTGTTCAGAATTCTTTCCTTCATACAGCTAAATAAATCATTGTTGACTCTGCCAAGTGGCCGTGGCCCATTTGTTCACCCAGGCTTCAGCTTCTATAACAGGGTACAGCAAGCTTTTGCAAAGCTTCAGCAAGCATTGGGTAAAATAAGTATTGAACACGTCACCATTTTTCTCAGTAAATATATTTCTAAAGGTGCTGCTGACATGACATTTTCACCACATGTAGGAAACAACCCATGCAATCCATACATACAAAGATATCAAAACAAACAAATTCAGAAATTAAGTTATGTGTAATAAAATGAAATGGCACAGGGAAAAAGTATTGAACACGCTAACTAAATTTATTTAATACTTCGTACAAAATCCTTTGCCGGTATTTTGTTCACCCAGGCTTCAGCTTCTATAACAGTGTGCAACAAGCTTTTGCAAAGCTTCAGCAAGTTTCAGAACCCTTGATTGCATGTGGATGGTCTGTCCTTGTCACTATCAGGATGCCCAACAAACACAATGAGCTTTGTGTTTGTTATGAACTGGGGTCAGGTCTGAACCTGGAAGTCAGCTGTCATTCTTGTGCCAATCAGCAGCTTATGAGGCAATCCCTGCCTCACAGCTGATGTAGACATAGTGACATATTTGACCTATTCTGGTCACATGGCCATATTACGTCAATGCCGTTGACCTAACATGGCCAAGTGGCTATATAAGGTCAATAATGTCATGAGCATCCCTGTCCTTTTGTATACATGCATTTGCGTGTTGGGCAATTTCCCTCCTTCAGCCAATTGGCCTAGCAATGAGAGCTAAATTCCAGGTTTAGACCAAGCCCAAGCTTGTTCCTAACACTGGAGCAGAGCATGTGCATGTAAACAGAAAAGAAAGAGACTGGAGCAGATCAGCAGCACTGAGATGCAAAAGGATGAAAATAAAAGTGAAAACCAAGTTTTACAAAAATATAATATCAATTGTTTATTTCACACAGTGCTCTAGCGAACAAAAACCAGTTTGGGTTTTCTTTAACTCCTGTCTTTGTTTATGGATCCCTACTATCAGGAATGGACTTGCCAATAATGGTGGGACTCACCTGCCTTGTGGGCTGCAGTACCAGCGCTGGCCAGCGGGTGCTCTCAGCAATCAGAGACTCACCCCTGCAGTCAGCCAAACACCTGAAATTGATTGCAGGGGTTGTATTTAAGGAATGGCCAGACTCACAGTCAGGGCCTTGGTGTGTGTTTTTCCATGGGCCCCTGTATCTTGTATCCTGTGTTCCTGTTCCTGCCTGACTTGTTGCCGACCCTGTCTGATCCTGACCTCTGCTGACTTCTCCTGCTTGATCCCTGGCTTGTGACCCTGACCATTCTCTGCCCGACCCTCTGCACCGCGCTGCCCGTGAGTTACTGAACCCAGCTTGTGACCCCGACCACTCTCCCGCCTGTTCCTGGTACTCTGTTTGCCCGTTTGCTACTGACCCGGCCTGCCTGACTACTCTTGCATTGTATGTATTGTTATCTGTAGGTGGTTTTGTTTGTTTGCACTGTGTTTATATTTAGTTTTGCACTGCGTTTTGTATTGTTAGTCTTAATAAATCATATTGTTTATACCATATCTGAAGCCTGCATTTCCCTGTGTCAGTCCACACACCTCTGGTCATACCTGGAGCCTTGACACCTACCATCGTTCTTGGATGTGACGCTCGTGTAGAAAGTAGGTTATGCTTGACTCTAGAGTTGTGTGTCATGGTTTACTTATTGAATGCAGGCAATAAGGAGAGCTAGTAGTGCTTTATGGAAGTTTAACGTTTATCTTACACCTCAGGAGAATTGTAGTTACTGCGCAGTACGCTCATCCATCACTGCTGGGCCAGAAGACGATGGCTCATTTATTAGTGACCTGGGAACTTGCGATTTCTCTTCTGCGGATCCAAGCATGGCTGCCGTGTCAGCACCAAACTGGCTCCCCTTTTGAAGGCGTAAAGGTCTCTCCTCCTAAACTGCTCTAATGAGCTATTTACCGACTTCCAGTAAAGACACCCAGCAACATTTCTCACTCATGTTTCCTGTGACTTTTCTTGTTCAGTTTAGGGGAAAGAGAGACGTTTCATGCTGCAGCTCCAACAGGCTGCTGAGAATTTCAAAATTCACAATTTGCAAGCAGTGGAGGAAAAGAATGAAACTTACAGTATAGGTACTGCTGTGTGTGAAAGTGCTAATAAACTCTTTAACCTCCTCGGCGGTATGATTCTTTCCGATTTTTTGTGCTGAAAGCGGTACCATTTTTTTGCATGGAAATATGTAGTTTTTTTATTGTAGGCTGTAATTTTTAGGAATAACTCACTGAAATCTGTACGAAACAAGAGTCTAGTAAACATCCCGGGTAGGATAAAATTTGAAACACGAAATCATAAATTATAATTTAATAAATAATCATAAAAAATAATAATATAATAATAATAAATTTAATTCAATAAAATAATCAAACCAAAAACACTGAAATTTGAAATACAGAGGCAAATTCGCACATAGCTGAGCAAAGTCGCAAAATCGTTTTCAGTGTCTGATGACGAAATTTCCCCCACAAATCATTATCACTCAATTCTGCAAGTGGTTCTGATTTACTATCGCTGTTCTCTAGCTGGTCTAAAACCGCTTTTGACCTAAAGGGACGCTTTTTGGACGCCATGGACTTTTCTAAGTTTCCAGGCAGAAAGAACAGTAAAAATGCAGGCAGGGCGCAGGACAAAGCACTCGGGACAAAATGTATGTGAAATGCATTGAAACAGCAATGTTTTACTATGTAATAATCATTTTTAAAAAAATGAAATTTTTTAAAAATTTCAAATTTGCCACCGGTTCCGGCGCTTGTACGTCCCGACGTCACAGGGACCGGAACAAGGAAGCCAGATGCCGGCATCGGCCGGAGGAGATGGCCAGGGACGCTGCAGGGGACACATCGTGGGAGCGAAGGACAAGGTAAGTGATGCAGGGACTCCCTGAGCAACGCCGCATGGTAAGCCCGAGTGTAGCTCAGGGTTACCGCTTTTGGTACTGACATTTTACCCCGAGCTACACTCGGGAATACCGCCAGGGAGGTTAATAAGCCCGCTGAACTGCCTAGCCTCAATCAATACACAGAGATTAATTAAATCCTTAAATGTTGGGCGGCACAGTGGCTTAGTGGTTAGCACATCTGCCTTGCAGCAAATGGGTCATGGGTTTGATTCCCAACCATGGTGCCTCCTGCATGGAGTTTGCATGTTCTCCCTGTGCTTGTGTGGGTTTCCTCCCACACTCCAAAGACATGCTGGTAGGTTAATTGGATCCTGTCTAAATTGTCCCTAGTATGTGTATGTATGAATGTGAGTTAGGGACCTTAGATTGTATGCCCCTTGAGGGTTAGGGACTGATGTGAATGTTCAATATATATATGTGTAAAGTGCTGTGTAAATTTACAGCGCTATATAAGTACCTGAAATAAATAAAAATGTAAGCTGTACCTGTTTATTCGTAGTTCTCTCACCTCCACAACTTTCCAAAGTTCATAGTATAACTGGTATTTCTCAGCTTCAAAGAGGCAGGGGGAAGGAATCTGATGCCACACTCTACAGAGTATAGAGCTGAGTGCAATAGGAGACCTTAGTGGAGGGAAAGGACACATCCACCTCTACATAGCCTCATATGGGAATATGCACAGCTGAGGCTTTCAATCACCTGCTGTTTTCTGGGAAGGTGGGGGAGTCACCAAGGGTTGCCTGGTATCTGGAAAAAATTTCAGAAGTGCCTCATATAGACAGCAGAGGGAGGAAAGTGCAGAAATGTATTATGCTAAATGCTGTGGACTGAGACAAGTTAACACTATTTAAGGATATACTTTGTTCATTTTTAATTTCAGAGGTTTAAAACCATTGCAAAGTGTAACTTCAAGCAAAATTAAATCCCAAGCTAAATGCCTTTCAATTATAAAGTGCTTAAGGTTCAGGATAAACACAAGTTTAGAGTGAACCTTGGCTGTTTGGGCATTTGGACATATGCCTGAAGATTTACTCAATGCAAAGTTCATGTATAATAGCGTTTTACCACCACGATTATACATGACAGCTTCCCGCTATTAATGGTTATTAAGGATTTCAACGGATGCAGGCACTGCTGGGTCCTTAACAACTAGTGACATCACCAACCCATGGCCGGTGCATGGGGATTCCCCAGTAATTCATACCAGGCCCTTCTGATCTTGTACAAATGTTAAGGGGGACCCCATGCAAAAATGAAAAAACATAAACAACATGAGGTCCCCCACAAAATCCACACCAGACACCAGACAATAATTCCAGCATGTGAGTAGTGGGAAGACGATGAGCAGGGCAGTCTTCAGAGAAGGCTGGCCTGGAATATTGAGAACAGAGCTGATATCATAACACTGTGAATGCTGTGTGCTACGGTGATAGGCGTATAAGCAGGTGCTTACAGGTTTGTGATGTAAAATACAGTTCACTATTTTTTTACTGTTCTGTTCAAGAGGGATATAGAATATTTATTGGTAAATATGTTATAGCAGTATTATGTTAGTGGGTTTGCAGGCTGCCCTAGAGTTAGGAAGGGGTTAAGTCTGCCTACTTCAGTGTGTTTATAGCTCTTCCCCCTTGTTGTGGGACTATAAATACAAGAAGAGGCAACCTTTCTGGGCCTTGAGTTGTTGGGCCTCCCTCATGGGGACCGGTCTGAAGGTATGCTGCATAATGTAGCTCTACAGTGAACGTGCTCTGGGGTACCCAGTTGGGGTGGCAAAACCAGAATATGGACCTTCCAGAAGGTACTCTCCTTTTATTAAAGGTATGATATGGGCAGCCTTGTTTAGGAGGAATTGGAACTGTCTGTAATGAACTATGGGAGAGTATATTGTATTAAATCTCGACTCGCAAGACGCTTCGGGGAGTCTTGCTGCATAATATAGCTCTACAGTGAACGTGGTCTGGGGTACCCAGTTGGGGTGGCGAAACCAAATATGGACCTTCTAGAAGGTACTCTCCTTTAATTAAAGGTATGATATGGGCAGCCTTGTTTAGGAGGAATTGGAACTGTCTGTAATGAACTATGGGAGACTATATTGTATTAACTCTCGACTCGCAAGACGCTTCGGGGAGTCTTGCTGCATAACGTAGCTCTACAGTGAACGTGGTCTAGGGTACCCAGTTGGGGTGGTGAAACCAAAATATGGACCTTCCAGAAGGTACCCTCCTTTAATTAAAGGTATGATATGGGCAGCCTTGTTTAGGAGGAATTGGAACTGTCTGTAATGAACTGCGGGAGACTATATTGTATTAACTCTCGACTCGCAAGACGCTTCGGGGAGTCTTGCTGCATAATGTAGCTCTACAGTGAACGTGGTCTGGGGTACCCAGTTGGGTTGGCGAAACCAAAATATGGACCTTCCAGAAGGTACTCTCCTTTACTTAAAGGTATGATACGGGCAGCCTTGTTTAGGAGGAATTAGAACTGTCTGTAATGAACTATGGGAGACTATATTGTATTAACTCTCGACTCGCAAGAAGCTTCATGGAGTCTTCGGTCACACCAAATTCGACTTTGAAATCGCATGACTTCAAAGTTGGATGTCAGTGGGACTTCACGTGCAACTTGGAAGACATCTGTGATACTTCATGCACAGATGTCTATGCAAGTCACACCTGAACTTGCAAAAAGTAGTGCATGAAGTACTTTCAAAATCGGTGCAACTCTGATGGGGTCAGAATCGCGTGATATGACCGCTTCCATTGCGGACAATAGGATGCGACTTGTCATGTGATTTGAAACTAGTGTGATCGGGGACTAAAGGTTCCTCAAAGTTACCAAATGCCTGGTCTGAAGTTCCTACAAAGGGGTGCTTGTAATGGCGTATCAAAAGAACAAGGCTTATATCACTGGATGAGCACTACCATAGGTTCACAAGTGGAAAATGCTGCAAGTAAAAGAGCTGATTGCTTTTGCCATGAGTAACCAGAAGAGTGTTTGGTGGTAAAGTTGCCAGCCAGCGTGTGCACGGTTTGACTAGGCAAGGATGACGATATGTTCTGGTAGCGAGGGAGTTTCTGGGTGTAACTTCTTCCCCAGCAGCCGGTGCCCTATTGCCGGGCCTGCGGCACAGAGCCCATATGTATCTAGCTGTATGTCACGTGGAAGTATGAGAGCGAGGATTTTTAGGAGTACAGAAACTCAGTATATTATTACAAGAAGCATGTCACTGCTAGGGAGGTGACATCAAAGCTTGACTGGACAGTGGGATACAAGCTCTGTGGCATCCCCTTGGAAGTGCTGGACCATGGAAGGTAGGCTGTGTACAGTTAGTCAAGTGTAGCGTCCCCATAAAGTGAATGGGACATGAAGAGTTAATTGTGCCACAAAGCTGTGCTTGCTTCTAAGTTGGAGTACCAGGTTGCAGATTCCTCATGACTGTGGCCTCCGCTGCACTGTTAGGCATTAGTGACCAAAAAATCTAGAGTTTCCCTTTAGGGCACCTTAAGTTCTGTCCACAGGTGGGTCCATGACACTCTGCACTTACCACTTACTTGATGTCCTCAGTCTTTTAGGTTGAATGACAATGAGGACTCTTGAAGAATGATGACATTTAGTGGTAGAACAAAATTAAAGCAGGGGACATCAACGGAGAGGGGTATTGTAGAGTCATTTATTTAATACTTCAGAGGAAATTATTAAAATAGGTTCCTATTAAACAAGATAATTCCAAAGTACATCAACTTTATATTAGTACCAAGGAAAAAAATCAATCTCTCATTTACCCCATGTTCACTGTATTGTTTTTAAAAGTTCAAAATGGAGGTGAGCTTTTAAAACAAGCTATAAACTAGTGAAAATGCCTATAAGAATTTGAGCTGTTGTAGAGCATTATTCAATATCAGCCGTAGGATGTTTCTCCACCAAAGACATGTTCTGGAGGCCCTGACTCTTACTCCTGAACAAGGTCTCAGAGATGAATGGCTGTTTTATCTTTTGTCCAAAACCATTGTTTTTTGATATACATGAATTCACTTTACAGTATAACTGCATTAGCTTTTGTTTTAAGAGAAGGCATGGAATACACTGGCAATGTTGCTGGGAAACAGATGTTCACCCAATTTTTATCAAGTTGCTATGATATTTACTGACAGAAAATATTTGAACGTCTGTCCTCAGTTGGCCAGCACATTGACCTCTAGTAGTGTATATATGGTATATATTCTGGTGCCGAAAACAAATATTCAGGATGCACTTGGCTGAAAACTGAAACAAAATGGACAGTTTTTAAAAATTAATATATATTTCAAAACGCAATTTTTTTTGAAAAAAAATAGACTTTAATCAATTCCCTACTGCGCTATAGCTGAGAGACGGCTACAGCATGGTTGTCAGCTCCTCCCAGAATACGCCCCCCTGTGCACACCCAGCGCCGCCGGTGATTGCTGTGTCCTACGGACACAGCTGATCACGTAATAAGGTAAACGGCCAATCACATTGGCCTTTTACCACGTGATCAGAGAAGTGATCGGCACTGATCAGTACAGCCCACCTGGGCCCATCAGTGCCACCCACCTGTACCCATCAGTGCCACCCACCTGTGCCCATCAGTGCTGCCCACCTGTACCCATCAGTGCCACCCACCTGTGCCCATCAGTGCCACCCACCAGTATCACCCTGCAGTGCCAACAATCTGTGCCCAGCAGTGCCTAGCAGTGTCAGCCACCTGTGCCTAGAAGTGCCACCCTAGTGCTGCCCAGGAGTGCCACCCATCAATGCTGCCCAGAAGTGCCACCCATCAGTGTCCAGCAGTGCCGTAAGTCAGTGCCACCCATCAGTGCCCATCAGTGCTACCTATCAGTGCCCATCAGTGCTACCTATCAGTGCCCATCAGTGCTGCCTATCAGTGCAGCCTCATTAACGCACATCAGTGAAGGAGAAAAATTACTTGTTTGCAACATTTTATAATAGAAACAAACAAAAACTTTTTTTTTAATTTTTGTTTTTTTTATTTATAGCGCAAAAAATAAAACACTTAGTGGCGAGTAAATACCAACAAAAGAAAGCTCTATTTGTGTGATTTTTTTTTTTCAATTTCATATGGGTACAGTGTTGCATGACCGCGCAATTGTCATTCAAAGTGCAACAATGCTGAAAGCAGAAAATTGGCCTTGGCAGGAAAGGGGTATAAGTGCCCAGTAGGCAAGTGGTTAATGTGTAAGAAAATCAAAAACACACTATATACTCCAATTTTTTTGTGCAATATGAAAGATGATGTTATGCTGAGTAAATAGATACCCAACATGTCATGTTTAAAATTGCTCACGCTCGTGGAATGGCGTCAAACTTAAAAATCTCCATGGGTAATGCTTTAAAAATTTCTACAGGTTAACAGTGTAAAGTTACAGAGGAGTTCTAGTGCGAGAATGATTGCTCTAGCTCTGATGGCGATACCTCACATGTGTGGTTTGAACCCTGTTTACATATATGGGCGTGGCCTATGTATGCGGTCACCACTACGCATGAGCACAAGGGGTCAGCGGCACTTTAAACTTTATTTATTTTTTTATTTTTATTTAGGTTTTTTTTTACACTTTTCCTTTAAAAAAAAATTTGTAATTACTTTTATTTCAAACATAAGGAATGCATGCATCTTCTGTGATAGAAATAAGTAGTGACAAGTCCTCTTTATGGAGAGATGTGGGGTCAGTAAAACCCCACATCTCTCCTCTACAATGTAAAGGCGTTCGATCAAAAAAATCGTTGATCTAGTGCTTTGTTTACAAGGCACCGGAACCAAAAGTGACGTCGTTCCTTCACTTATCTCTATGCCCAGTGCCGGGATCATTTGGTGGTTTCTCAGGTAAGGCTGAGAACCACCGAGTGGTGGTGGGTGGTGGTGAGTGGTAGCGCTCTGTGGCGGCAGCATCAGGCACGCAGCGGCAGGCAGTGAGGGGCAGGGTTATTTTTGGCACCTGCTTATTTTCATATTGGCCAAAGGTCCATAGGGGTGTTTTCATCCGAAACATTTCAGCCACCGAAATTTCGGTGCATCCCTAATATATATATACAGTATATATCAGAAATTTGGTTGTGTTAAATAGACACTGTCAGTTTATCATGCCCCACATGGATCCCCAGTTATCAAGTCATCCTGTAACTGAACTAGGAACCAGTTCTCAGTCCTGGTACTCAGCACATACACCTGTTCATGATGGTGGAGCTTAGACTCTCTTCTCCATCCCCAATCAACTGCCCACATGCCTAGAGCAAACTCTCATGCAGGGCCCTGACATTTTTATTGGTTGCAGGTCACGGCTTTGAATGCCTAAGGTCCATGAGACACAGGAGCCCAAGTGTCATATTCAGGGGTCAGGCTTGGAGGCCAGTAGTAGCTATAGAGGTAGAGAGGCTCCCACCAAACAGCAGGATAAGTGCACAAACAAGTCACCCTGGTGGATGATGTGGGCTCACCCAAGGTGTGTGGTAACTGGTATTCACCAGAGCTCCTGATAGTGGAGGTTTTGATGTATGTTAGTACCAGATCATGGTCCTCCCCATGAGGAAGTGAGTAAGATGAGGTTCAGTAGCAGCTATAGCAGGGATGGATCAAACAGAAGGGTAGTCGGTACAAAAGTCAAAGGTTGGCCACAAGTGGTTTCAGGTTGGGATCAAGTGGAAGCTTAGTCGAGGAACAAGCCAAAGGTCAGTAACGAGTGGTAGTGAAGATATGGATGGCAGCAGGATAAAACAAGAGCAAGAGATTGGCTGAAGACAGCACAATATTCTGGCAAACAGGAAGTGCAAAGGCAGGACTGTCCAACAGATTGTCAAGGGCTCAGTCTTGCATCTCAGGTGGCTTAGCAAGAAGAGACATAGCCAGACACAGCAAAGGTTGCAGGTTCAATCCCATCCCTGACACCAAGCCACCTGGCATGTGCTACACTGAGGGGAAGATCTTCTTGCAATGTCGAGAGGGTGACCATTTTCCATAACCAGTCCTAGGCCAAACAGGCTTGCGCTTTACACATAATGGTCTTTCCTCATCTCTGCAATTAATCACCTTTTCCTTGGGTGTACACTACATGAATTCTCTTGCGTACATGGACAATACGGAGGCATTGCAGTGGCTTTACATAACTTTACTGTACATTACAGTTTACAAACATTCTGTTGCATAGAGTTGTTAAGGGAACCATATGATTGGCATTGCAGTCCACTCCACATGCTAACACTTGCCAAAATATCACTAGGATAACTTATCAAAGCCTCGCTAATGCTATTCAGGAGGAGTTACTGCTGTGCTCACTTCAGGTCTTAGGTCTCATGGCATTTTATTCCTCCAAAGGGAAAATTGCTTCAGCTTGAATTTTTCAGTTTTCTTTGCACAGGACCCAAAAACGGTCCCACTTCCCACCTTATAAAGGAACAAGGTTGGGCAACTCATTAGCACATGTTAAGGGGACATGATTAGCGATGAGCTCAGGTGTGTTTGAGTCCTAGTCCAAGCCTGCCAGAGAGCTGTTACTGTACTGGGCCAGTCATAAGCTGCCAAGGCATTTCACGCATATATACCCCGATGATTTGTCCAGTACAGGTGGCAGACTCCTTGCAGACTTGCTCAGGTGGGTCCTGACTAGGATCTGAACACGACTGAGATCACCTCTAGCAGTGGTCACACATTAAAGGAGTACAAATTAAGGGACCCAAAACAGCCCCTCTTCCGACCTTATAAGGGAACAGGGTTGAGCAACCCATGAGCACACATGGTAGGGGAATGTGATTAGGATGAGCTCGGGTGTGTTTGAGTCCTAATCCAAGCCCACCAGGAAGCTGTTACTGTACTGGGCCAATCATAAGCTGCCAAGGCATTCCATGCATACATGCCCCGATGATTTGCCCAGTACAGGTGACTGCTTTCTTGCAGAATTTCTCAGGTGGGTTCCGAATAGGATCTGAACATGCCTGAGCTCACCCCTAAAAGTGATCACACATTAAAGGAGTACACCTGCCTACATACTCACCATACCAATGCTCCTTCCTCTGTCGCAGCCAACACTAATATTCCTAGTATCCACTGGTGTCATATTCTAAGGAGAGTAGGTCATGGGTCAGAGGACACACACTCCTCAATACATGGAAATATTTTATTCTCACCAGCAGCAATGGTGGAAGTAGCTCTGCTGGAGGGCTAGCAAAATGAGTATAATGTGGCCATGGTCATTTTTTAAAGAATAAAAAAATATACATATTAAATAAACGCACACACACATCCTACATAAAAAAAGACTCTTGCTGTAAAACCATCATGTTGTACAGTAATATAGATTTATCATCAGTAATGATGAACAACACCCCAACGACCCACCAACAAAAACATGGTGACCTGCGTACGACAATCCTGCTGCTGATAGACTCTCATCACAACTGACAGCTCCAAGGCTGGTTGCTCAGTATAAACAAGCTGACTGGTGATCCTGCCATATTTGGTCAATGACATCAATCAGGATACCAATGGACCAAGAAACCATTTCCTGCTACTGCTACTAACTTAACGACCTATGGCTGAAAGGACCAGCCAGAGATTCATTGCAGGTAAAAAGAAAAAAATTGGTAATTTGTTTTGCTTATTCGGGTCATACAGCTAAATATGTGTCCAACCCTTCATCAACCCAAACCCGAAGCTTATCCCTCTAAGCATTTATTTATACTTTTTTAATACCTACTTTTGCAGATATCTATATAAACTATTATTCCTGCGCCAACAGATTCCCACAGGTTCTATACTGCTGCTGTGCACTGTGCGAAAAACACAAACCACATTTCCGGTCTATAGCCCGTACGTCTGACGTCACTTCCGGTGAGTGGAACGCACGCTGAGCGGTGCGTTCCAGTGGCCATTTTCTGGGATCTGTGGAAAAGTCTTTCTCTGTATAGCTGCTGCTGTATCCTGAGCTGGGATGTGAGAGTCCTGAGGAGGCAAAAACAGTGTTCATAACTGGTCTGGAAGATGCTGGTTTTAAATAAACATGCCTTTTGAAAGAGAAATAAATGTGAGTGGTAATAATCCTTAGTTTGAATATTGATTTTAAGTGGCAATATTACACTATGTAAGTTTTTTTCTCCCTGGTTGAACGGTGGAGCCTATTTGTATAGTTGAAGATCCCTTTAGAGTGAACAGCAAAGAGGGTATTAGGATCCCTTAAATTCCTAAAAAGTGTCCCATTCACTTAAATCTGGTGAGTGTATTTGATGTTGGTTTCACGGGTGGAAGGTGAAAGTTCTTTTTGGTGTATTTGAAGAGTCTTTGGGAAAGAAGAAAGTCACTTGATTAATATTTTTTCACTTGATATTTTTTCACTTGATATATATATATATATATATATATATATATATATATATATACAGTTGCAAGAAAAAGTATGTGAACCCCTTAAGATTACGTGGAGTTTTGCATGAATTGGGCATAAAATGTGCTCTGAATGTCATCTAAGTCACAACAATAGAAGAACACAGTCTGCTGAACATAATACTACACAAATATTAGATGTTGCCATGGTTTAATTGCACATAACATGTAAACATTCACAGTGCAGGGAGGAAAAAGTATTTGAGGCCCTAGCTTAATGACTTCTCCCAGAGCTAATTGGAGCCAGGAGTGAGCCAACCTTGACTCCAATCAGTGTGATGATATTGGATGTGTTGCTGACAGCTGCCCTGCCCTTAAAAAACACACACCTGTTTGAGTTTACTGGTTTCAAGAAGCACTGTCTGATGTGAACCATGCCTCGCAGAAAAGAGCTCTCAGAAAACCTACCATCAAGAATTGTTGACTTGCATGAAGCTGGAAAGGGTTATAAAAGTATCTCCAAAAGCTTTGATGTTCATGTGTCCACGATAAGACAGACTGTCTACAAATGGAAAAAGTTTAGCACTGTTGCTAGTGTGGTCGTCCTGTAAAAATGACTGCAAGAGCACAGCGCAGAATGCTGCATGAGGTAAAGAAGAATCCCAGAGTGTCAGCTAAAGACCTACAGAAATCTCTGGCACATGCTAACATTTTTGTTGACACATCTACAATAAGGAAAACATTAAACAAGAATGGAGTACATGGGAGGACACCACGGAGGAAGCCATTGCTGTCCAAAAAGAATATTGCAGCACGTTTGAAGTTTGCAAAAGAGCACCTGGATGTTCCACAGCACTACTGGCAAAATATACTGTGGACAGATGAAACCGAGATTGAGTTGTTTGGGAAGAACACACAACACTATGTGTGGAGAAAAAAAGGCACAGCACACCAACATCAAAACCTCATCCCCACTGTAAAACATGGCGGAGGGAGCATCATGGTTTGGGGCTGCTTTGCTGCCTCAGGGCCTGGACGGATTGTTGTCATTGATGGGAAAATGAATTCCAGAGTTTATCAAGACATTTTGCAGGAAAACGTACGACCATCTGTCCTCCAACTGAAGCTCCGCAGAGGATGGGTGATGCAACAGGACAATGACCCAAAGCATACAAGTAATTCAACAAAACAATGGCTGCAACAGCACAGAATACGCCTTCTGGAGTGGCCCAGTCAGAGTCCTGACCTCAACCCGATTGAAATGCTGTGGCATGACCTTAAGAGAGCGATTCACACCAGACATCCCAAGAATATTGCTACACTGAAACAGTTTTGTGAAGAGGAGTGGTCCAAAATTACTCCAGATCATTGTGCAGGTCTGATCTGCAACTACAGGAAACGTTTGGTTGAGGTTATTGCTGCCAAAGGAGGGTCAACCAGTTATTAAGTCCAAAGGTTCACATACTTTTTCCTCCCTGCAAAGAGAATGTTTACATGTTATGTGCAATTAAACCATGGCAACATCTAATGTTTGTGTAGTATTATGTTCAGCAGACTGTGTTCTTCTATTGTTGTGACTTAGATGACGTTCAGAGCATATTTTATGCCCAATTCATGCAAAACTCCATGTAATCCCAAGGGGTTCACATACTTTTTCTTGCAACTGTATATATATATATATATATATATATATATATATATATATTTCATGGACAAAAAAAATCTTTTTGTTGTTTTCTGTGGACTTTTATTATTAATTTGTATTGATTTTTATTAATATTAATTATTAATTTTATATATTTTTTATTATTATGATGCACTTTATGTATTGATGGTGTGTAGAGGTCTATGTTTGCGCTGATTTTTGCAGATATCTACATGATGCCACAGGGTCTTCTTTCATTTTGTTTCTTCTCCAGCACTTGGTTGACATCTGCATCATTATACTGTGCTCCCATGAGAACCTACACTCACAAGATACGGGCTGGGCAACAATTTAAGACAACTCTTAACCTAGTAATCGGTGGTTGACATAGCCTAGCCACGAGGAAGGGAGTCTACCAGGTCTTTTGGCTGGGTGGACCAGAGTGTCCTTGTTAGAGCAGGCAGTTGCTGTTTACATTTTCCACTGCAGGTGGCACGTGTCCAGAATGGTAATGCAGCTGGGTAAGAAAGTCAAGAGAACTGGTTTTCTCTGTGAACCCCTTTGTACCCAGGAACAGCAATCCAGTTGGCTACACTGAATCCAGATGACCCTGGTGGCCATCTTGAGTCACACAGAGTCATTTTAAGTCCCTGTCCCCAGATATTGGCATGCATTTTGTGAGTGGATAGTACATGGACAAGATGCCTGTGTATCAGGGACAGCTTTAGTGGTAGGGAGAAGTTTTGGAGGCGTAAGGAAAGCATAGGGCCTACATCTGCAACTTAAGAAAGCTCCCCTTTGACGTTGGACTGGCCAAGCCGCATTCCACTCTTTTTGACAATCGCTCTTTTTAGCTTGGGCCTAAACATAGATGACTCTCCACTTCAACTGTTGTAAGTGCCCTAGTTGGGTGAGCTCCCTCTCCAGGCTTATTGTACTGTTTGACAAGTTCTACAATACATCCGTTTCTGAAATCTGGGTGCTTTCCGCAGCCTCACCATGCTGCACCTACCCATCACCCCAGCTGGGAGCCTTGTGCCCCTGGGGTCAGGAAAGATACTTCCTCGTCAGGAGGGGACCAGTGAGATTTTCTCCATGTCATCTCTTATTTTTGCCTTTTAGCAGGAGATACCCAAAGGCTATAGAAGTATATTTTGGTCCCCTCTCACTTTTTGGGACCCTGTGCAGTAGTACAGTCTGCACAGGAAGCATGTCTTCCCCTTCAAGGCAATCCCATGACGGTGTTGTTCAGAACAGAACAGAATGTTCCTGTAAATTATTATATCAAATCAGTTTCCATGAATTTCACTGCAGCACAAAGCCAAACTATTTTGCCTCCCAGTAGGAGTTAGATTGAATGGGGTCTTGCACTGCCATGTCTTTACTGTAGCTCCATAACAGCTCCAAAGAGACAGCCGCATTTAATACCAAAGTCATAAAGTGAACAATAACCCAGTGACAGTTTCAGAAAAAAAGTTAATAGATAATACACCATTGCCTTACAGCCTGTCTTCCTCATGTGGACCCAAAACACGCACACCTAAAAGACAATATGCTGTCAACAAACAATTCAATTAAATGGCCGAGTCATCTATCATCACGGTGCGGTGATTAAAATGTCGTCTGTTATCAACACCATAATCCATTAGCGAAAAGTCAGGCTACATTTAAACGTGGCGTCTCGAGCAAAATGAGGTGTGGCAAATCTGATTAATCAGATCCTATTTACTCAAATCTGGCAGAACATTTCAAAACAGGAGCAAACTAGCATGACAACGCAGCGCCGGGGAAAATCGACGGGGCCAAGTGACAGGTTGTTGCGTTGTCAGGTTGGAGAAGTGACATTTGCAGCCTGCGAGGTGTCTGCTTTGGGAATTAACCTTTTCATATCGCACTGTCTCTGTTCCTATCTGCACGCCTCGCGGGAGATAAAATTGAACCTGGGAGAAGAGGAAGAGTCAGAGAAAAACTAACTTATCTCCCATGGTGTTATAGGCATGATACAGTGACTATGGAATTAAAGGTGCATTTGTGTACCGTTAAAGGGAAATTACAGAAATTAAAAGGCTTCATTGGAAAACAGAAAATGAAAAAAAATCCAGGTGACAAAGGGTTAATGTTATCACCAGAGATGTATGTATTCATTATTGGAGCTTGTTTTTGCACTATGCACAGAGATCTCCTTACCTGTCAGTCACTGGAATGACATCTTGCGAGGCTTGCCTCCGGCAATGATACATTGTTACTATAGATAAGCGAATTTTGAAAAATTCGCATTGCTGTGGTTCACCGGATCTGCTCAGGTCAAAGACTTGATAAATTCAGTGTACCATTATTTTAAACACTTTTTTTTAAACTTTAAAAAAAAAAGCCTCTTCCCTTGGCATACAACATACTATGGCCTTATCTAAAGCATATCTTCCAATTGTTTCTCTTTTTTTTCAGGGACAGTCTTTTTAGATACAAATTCCTCTGTCCCCTTTAGTCTTTAAGTATGAACTCTGTCAGGATATAAGGCTCGCCAGGTGTCAGGAATGGACTCGCCAATAGTGGTGGGACTCACCTGCCTTGTGGGTTGCAGTACCAGGACTGGCCAGCGGGTGCTCTCAGCAACCAGAGGCTCACTACGGCAATTAGCCACCACCTGGGGCTGATTGCAGGTGGTGTATTTAAGGGATGGCCAGACCTGCAGTCTGTGCCTTGTTGTACTGTTTGCTTGGCCCTGGTTTCCTGATCCTGTTACTCCTCTCCTGACTCTGCTTGAACTCTGCCTGTACTGACCTCGGCTAGTCCTGACCACTCTCCCGCCTGCTCCTGGTACTCCGTTTGCCCGTTTGCTACCGACCCAGCCTGCCTGACTACTCTTGTATGTTTGTTATCTGTTGGAGGTTTGGTTTAGTTTGTTTGCACTTTGTTTATGTTTAGTTTTGCACTGCGTTTGTATTGTTAGTCTTAATAAATTATATTATTTACTATACCTGAAGCCTGCGTTTCCCTGTGTCAGTCCACACACTTCTGGTCATACCCGGATCCCTGACACCAGGTTTAGCTAGGCCTACAAGACAATGGCGCCCAGTCTCACAAAGGATAAGCAGACTGTAAAGCCAAATAATAAAGGAAAATGAGAATTGGCTTCAGCTTGGTTCTCCACCCATTAAAGAATCCCCCAAGGCATTTCGCCCAAATGGTACTTACCCATAACTGTCCCTACAAATAAGCCCTACATGGGCAAAATGGAAGGGGGGGGGGTGTTTCTTCTATGGGTGAAGCCAATTCTCATCATATTTTGGCATTTTGTCCTTACAGTCTGCTGAACCCTCTTGCGGCCAGGTGCCATTTTCTTGTTGTCTAAGCTAAATCTGATGAGCCTTATATCCCGACCAGCACCAGCATACAGTGTCACCAGCCACAGGACTTACCTTCTGGAGCATGAGAGCAGTACTGTTTTTTAGTTTATCCTACATTAGTGAAACAACCGTTAGCTTTCTCCCTCCACCTGCTTCCAGTCAATCGATCTGACAGCCTCAGCTTCGCTGTCCTTTACACCTTCAGCATCCTGGCTTTGCCTGTTCATTAGAGCCCCACAACGTTTTGGGACCATCTCCAATGGTGTTCAGAAGTAGAGACATCAGTATAGACTACAGAAGTCTATGAAGCATTCATGGGTAGGCATGGACAGGACACTTTTGGACTGATGATGGATGTAAGCAAATAATGGAACCGCAGAAGTATGTATCTTGGATATATGGATGGATTACACTAGGTCATGGGAAGGGGCCAAAATTTGTAAAAAATGCACTTTGTTTCAAAGTGCACTTATCCTTACTGCCTGTTTTAACCCCATAAACTACATACCACTGTGTATTGCACACGTTTGAAGGGTGCTTGTGGGGTGGCCTATTTTGACTTAAAAGTCAAACACTACTTACGTTTTGGGCAGTGTGCATCCAGGGACAAAGGTCCAGTACACAAGAAGTGTACTGTCCAGCTCCTTCAAGCTGCAGCTGCTGCCAACCTCTGATAGAGTTTAGCAGCCTTCCGGCAGCAGAGTTAGGCGGTGAGCCTGTTCCTTTTGCCCACACAGAAATGGCATGCAGAGGGGCTAAATGCCCAGTGCACCTAAAGCCCTAGGCTGCTAGACCAGTGGAAGAGTCAAGTGATAACAGACCATCAGTCAATGAGACCACTGGTAACAGTTAAGCTTTGCAATCATAGCAACATAGAAGCAGTCCACATGTCTGTAGGACATCAAGGTAACAGACCAGCTTTACAACTGATCTGTGGCACTCAAACTATAGTTATGACCAGGGGTGGACTGACCATTTGGAAACTCGGGCACTGCCCGAGGGCCTGGGGTCAGTAGGGACCCCATGAGATGCCCCTGGTACCTTTTTCATAGGCTTTTTTGAGTTTGGGCCCCATGATCCCCTATTGCCCGGGGGCCCCATGAATTGTCAGTCCGCCCCTGGTTATGACTGATAAAGGTCAGGAGATCTCTGATCCCTCTTGCTACACATCATATTCACTCTTTAACTCTTTCACTGTCCAAATTTATTCCTGTATTAAGCAATAACCCAAAATAAGGAGTTAAACAAATAGAAAAGAGAGAAGGTATTTGGTATAGGCAAATAATTTCACTCTTCCCTCCTTCATGTGGCTATGTAAGCCTGGAAAATCCAGCCCTGCAGCCAAATTTTCCAGTTTAACACAGTCTTTGTCACCTGTTTAACTCTAAGGAATCTTGAAATAATTTTCAAGTCATAGGGACCCCCTGCTAAGGATGATCAGTCAGAGGTTCTTGGTGGTAAGCGCACCCATTGAAGAGGTGGTCAGTATGTCACCCTTGCAGTCATTCCATATGGCGTTGGACCTGAAATAATAAAGGCACCATCAGATGGATGGTCAGTTAGCCACAGCTCAAGGAACCCCTAGTCACCTCTGGATGAACCCTTGGGTTCCACGGAATCCTTGTTGAGAATGGCTGGTTTAAAGTGGAAGGCAAATCAAAACCTAACTAAGCTTAAATCTACTCCCATTTTATCTACCCTGTAAAAGTAAAGATGTGTATATTTACCTATTCTGAATTCATTCTGGTCACATGATTTCCTCAACGCCGACTTCACTTTATAGGAGAGATCACCAACAACAGCTGCAGAGCCTGGGTGATTATGTCACCCATAGGCTTACTATGGAGAATCTGTTGTCCGATGTATTGGTTATGTGTTAGAGAAGACACTAGTAGCTTGAGATGAGGCAGAACTTGGTTTACTTGTGTGGCTTAAGTTGCAAACATACAAAACATTTCAGCAGACTGTAACAGCAGACATCTTGGTTATGAAGGGAGAGAGAGAGAAAAGAGGGAGAGAACCAACAAGTTTTACAGATATGCACAACTTGTAACCTTAGTGTACAGTGCCATCTACTGGTCAAGTGATATTAACACACAATACTGTATATAGTACATGCTGTTGCATCCCCAACACGATGTCTCTCCCCTAAACTTATGCCAGTGTTGACACCCGATCACCAGAGCAACTTCAGAATAGGTAGGTATAGGCATCCTTGCATTTACTGGGTAGAAAGAAAAGACTTAGAATGGAGGTGGGAGTAAATTTAATCTTAGTTAGGGTTTGACATGCTTTCCATTTTATCATTTTATGCATAAAGCGTTTGAATCAATTTGTATTTTTTCTTCTTTAGAATTCTCCTTTAACAACCTTGTTCTGTTTTCACCAATAATTAAAGCTTATAACTAAACTGGGAAAGGAGTTGGCAAAGTTACTTGATGCTCACTTCAAACCTCCTCCCCAGCAGTCAAAACACTTGGGATCCTGCGGGCTCCTTTGTGCTGCCTTAGCCAGCGTGAAAAACAAATGTCTTCCAAGTAAAAATTTTGTGCTCTCGTGAGCTATAAGTAATGATGGAAAAGTAACAATTACTTCTTGGGGGAAAAGGAAGAAAACATTACCGCTCGCCTATATAAATCTGAGCTTGGTGCCTGCAAGGGGATAGTATTTAACAGGCTCTCACCTCACTATCTCTTCTGCCCAGAAGGCCAATTTCTAATAACTGTCTCCTGGATTATATCTCTTGGGTTTTGCTTTTTTTTAACCCGCCTTTTGCTAAAACTAAAATTGGTTATAGCGCATTAAAGAGTCTGAGCAATGGTCGAAGGAAGGTTGATGATACAGGATGTCTTAAAGAGTGCCGGTCAAAAATATATGAAAAAAAAGCCAAAAGCTGAATTTAGAGATAAAATACACAGATGTGAATGGACATATCTGGCAAAAGATTCTGTAATCCTCTAAAGGATCTGTAAATTGGTCCAGCCACTTTTGTGAATTGTACACTTTTACCAGACAACACAGCCGGGAGGGTGCCTCAACTTTCTCTGCTGTTAGAGTTAAGTAATGGAGTGGTGTCCCTACTCCAATTCAGCTGATTGGACAATAAAGGAACAGCAAGAGGCCTAAAAATTGTCAGTTCTGCTCTTTCCGACATCTTGTCACCATGTTCCCTGTTAGCATATGTGCGTGCAGCAGAACTTAATTAGTTCCATCTACTTAATCTGTCATGAAGACCCCCATTAAGACATTTCTTGTTATAAAGTCAAAATGCTCTGTCTCCATTATCTAACTGCCCACCTGTTTTTCCACCTTGCCACTCATTCTACTATTGGAAACTATGAGAGGCCATGCCAACGGTCATGGCTCAAGCATGTTCTGCCATTGCCACCACAGGGGAAGGTGCCATGCAACGGCCCCTAAAGAGAGTGCCTATTGACTTGAAGTGCCTTTGGAGGCTGCAAGGTGTTTATAAGTTTCACAGTGATTTAGGAAAGTAAGGGACTGATTTATAATATAGCTGTCTGCTCTCTATTATATGCTCATAGAGGCCCATATTCTACAACTCATTCATAAAATTGGACCTGTGTGGAGCCTGTGGTGTCCCATGGATTTCTCACTGCTGAACACAGCAAAGAGAGAGCTCCGTGATTGGAGGAGAGGACCAACTGTCATGTGACTTTGAAAGGTTACATGACCAGGCTCTCAAGATGGCATAGAACAGAGAAGGCTTGGTGAAGGTGGAAGCATTGCAGTGCTGGAAGAAATCACTTTGTTAGGTAAGGGTGTGTAGGCAGGGCCATCTATACGTTGCATAAACAACACAGATACATGGTTCATATATGGCAAGAAGTTTTGGTTCTAGGTGCCACTAAGGCCTCATTACCCTTTTCTCGTGTTAGCATGTTCCCCTGCTCCAAAAGGAAGCCATTATGTGTACCTCTGCTAGCACATGTACAGTTCCATGCTCCACACTCTGCCCTGAAGGCTCCCCAGATAAATCATTTAACTGTTCCTCAAACAGACCAAGAGTAATAATTGAGGTGAGCCTGAAATACTTACAAAACTTTATTTTCCAACCTCAATGTGGACAACCTCAGGACATACACTTATAACATATGCAATTTCAGGGCATCCAGTTCCATAGTAAATATTTAAGTCAAATAACACTGCACAGCAGAGAATGTTCCATATTTGGCTTCTTACCCTGCTGTTTGACTGCAATCAGCACGTGTTCCTGTTGGGAAAACTGCTAATCCAATCCCCAATATTAGTCCTACCCATTGTGTCAGGACCTCACCAGGTATACCATACTCTGGAATCTTCACATCTTTGCAGGAAGGACCCCAAGTCCCATGGAGGTAAACTACACCAATACCAGTGGCAAGCATGCAGGGGTATGCACAAGCTAGCTGCTTAGTATGCATAACATTTAAGTGCATGTGCTCTTTTGCAGGTTTGGTAGTGACCATATGCACAGAAGCACATGCATGTGCCTGCATTGGTGCTGCTTTGGTGCGGAGGATTCTGGATTTCACATGTGATGTGATTTTTTTTTTCTTTTTGGTTGGAGCCATCAAGATGTCCTCAGCTCACGCCCTTAGCCCAGACAATAGAGAGATGGAGACTTGGAGGGGATACAAGGAGGAATAGACCCCTGGAGGTGAGAAGGGGAAATCCATCCATCCATTCATCTTTATACCACCATAAGAAACCACACACTGGAGAGATATCAGGTGGATAATCAGCAAAATTGCAGTGTGGAACCATCTGGGAAGGAGTTCAGGAGTAGCAGTCTTTGCATCTGTTCTTATAGGACAAACAGCTATTTCAGCCTATAATAAGTAGGCAAATAAGGAGGTGAGCGCATAATAGAGGAACAATTATCCTGAAGCCGTCTTATGTGTTGGAACAAATCCATATATTAACATTGAAGAACTATTTATTTGAATATTATTTTGGACACTGGTTGATGTGATATATCGTTTTTAGTTATGGGATTGGATGATTATTTAAGTCACTAATATACTGGTTTATATTTAGGTTAATTATATAGAGCATTTGTGGATTTGTAATCACAAGTGTAGGATTTATAAATTCAAAATTACTTTTTGGTACACTAATTTATATATAATTTTTAGTACATCAATTATTTAGTAAGGGAGCGCTGCACTATGATTTGAATATTTTGGTCTTCTTGTATTAGAATGCTGTGGACCTTCCATACAGAGTACTATAATGTGCAACTATGATGTCTAAAAAGCTAATTTGAGCCCCACATTTCTAATTTGCAGTTCAGTTTCACTTTTGGCAGCTGTGAGGACAAGATATAACTATACTGCTGCTTTATAAATCAGGTCCCTAAGGTAAAGAATATGAACAAGCCTAATAAGCCTTCTACCATTCTTCTAAACATTATTAAACGCTGTATTGGTGATATTCAGGAGTGTGAATATATACAACAGCCTTTCTCAACCTTGTTAGCCCAGAAGAACCCTTGAAAAAAATTTCAGGTCTGTGAAACCCATGCTAAAACCAATTTATTGAAAGTCAGTGGGGAAAATGTCTCTAATACTGGTGGTCAATGGAAAGAACGCATCCCTTAAAATGGTGGTCAGGATGTCTCTCTTAGGCTCTGTTCACACCAATACATTTTTAGTGCTTTTTGCAGAAACGCACTACAGTCCATTTAACATGGTCTCCTAAGGAACATGTTCACATCCAGGGGCGGACTGACCATTTGGAAACTCGGGAACTGCCTGAGGGCCCGGGGTCAGTAGGGGGCCCCATGAGATGCCCCTGGTACCTTTTTAATAGGCTTTTTTGAGTTTGGGCAAGGACACAGGGGCCCCATGATCCCCTATTGCCCGGGGGCCCCATGAGTTGTCAGTCCGCCCCTGTTCACATCTATGCTTCTTTGAGCTGCTGTGTTTTTGGAAAGGGTCAAGGACCCTTGCAGCTTTTTTGCTTCAAAAAAGTTCAATGGAGAAGCTGCTGAAATGCATGATAGAACGTTTTTGCCGAGTTTTGCATTTTGCATTTTTATTCTGCCCAGCAACAAAAAAAATTCCACTTTAACAAAAAAAAAAAACTGAACAAAACACGGTAAAAACGTGTCAAAAAAACAGGTCAAAAACATGTAGAAAAATGCAAAACAAACTGCAAAAAGCACTGGAGAAAGCATAAAATGCAAATTTCATATATGCGAACCAAGCCTAATAAACAGCTATAAAGGATAATTGGAGACAATTGGCTGGCTCTGGTCTTGGAACTTTGAAGACACCAATGGGAGGTCAATGACTTCTGGAACAAAATCTGGAGGAAATCTGGAGGAACCCTGGTTAAGAATGGCTGAAATACAACATCAATATCAACAATATGGTGATAAAAGACATGAACTAGGGTATATGGAATTTCTTTTATTATGTATTGATACATTTTGTAGCCTAACTCACTAGCTGTATATTTGATATAATAGAAAAATAGTGCAGCGCTCAAACCGAGGTAAAATATATTATATCAGATGACATATATATAATTGAAAGTGACCCACACAGCCGTACCTCTTATATAAATAAATGGGCTGGTGGTGACATATTCTCAAGCAACTTATTCATGCACTATAGTGACTAGAGATGAGCGAATCGAACTAGGCGAACCGGAATTCGAGTCGAATTTCAGGAAATATTCGATTCGTGTCGAAACCGAAATTTTGCCTACTTCGGGTGCGCGAATCGAACATTTCCCGATCAGCCGGCAAAAGTGTCCCTGCAGTGAGCTCCGCTATTTCTGACAGTTCTCTGACAGAAGGAACACATGTTTAGCGGTTGAAACATTGTATCTATTAGTTTACATTTAGGATACAGATGTTTCAACCACTGTACATGTGAAGAAGTTGTGAGAGAACTGTCAGAAATAGAGGAACTCTGCACATACACTTTTTGCCGGCTTGGAATTATTCTTCTTTTCATCCTACTTCTTCTTCTTCTTCATCCTCAGAAGAAGAGGATGAGGATGAGGATGAAGAAGAAGAAGAAGAAGAAGAAGAAGAAGAAGAAGTAGGATGAAAAGAAGAATAATTCCAAGCCGGCAAAAAGTGTATGTGCAGAGTTCCTCTATTTCTGACAGTTCTCTCACAGCTTCTTCACATGTACAGCGGTTGAAACATCTGTATCCTAAATGGAAACTAATAGATACAATTTGTATCTATTAGTTTCCATTTAGGATACAGATATTTCAACCGCTGTACATGTGAAGAAGCTGTGAGAGAACTGTCAGAAATAGAGGAACTCTGCACATACACTTTTTGCCGGCTTGGAATTATTCTTCTTTTCATTCTTCTTCTTCTTCCTCATCCTCATCCTCATCCTCATCCTCTTCTTCTGAGGATGAGGATGAAGAAGAAGAAGAAGAAGAAGTAGGATGAAAAGAAGAATAATTCCAAGCCGGCAAAAAGTGTATGTGCAGAGTTCCTCTATTCTGCAGATACACTTAGAGGAGCTCTGCAGATACACTTAGAGGAGCTCTGCACATACACTTTTTGCCGGCTTGGAATTAATCTTATTTTCATCCTACTTCTTCTTCTTCTTCTTCTTCTTCTTCTTCTTCATCCTCATCCTCAGAAGAAGAAGAGGATGAGGATGAGGATGAAGAAGAAGAAGAAGAAGTAGGATGAAAATAAGAATAATTCCAAACCGGAAAAAAGTGTATGTGCAGAGCTCCTCTAAGTGTATCTGCAGAGCTCCTCTAAGTGTATCTGCAGAATAGAGGAACTCTGCACATACACTTTTTGCCGGAAACCGCTGTATGGAGTGAATGTCCCAGAACTGTCAGAAATAGACTATTTATGACAGTTCTGGGACATTCACTGCATACAGCTGTTTTAACCGCTGTATGGAGGGAATGTCATGGAACTGTCAGAAATAGACTATTAATGACAGTTCTGGGACTGTCCTTCAATGCAGCGGTTGAAACATTGTATGTATTTGTTTCCATAAATGGATCCATTTATGGAAACAAATACATACAATGTTTCAACCGCTGCATGGAAGGACAGTCCCAGAACTGTCATTAATAGTCTATTTCTGACAGTTCCATGACATTCCCTCCATACAGCGGTTAAAACAGCTGTATGGAGTGAATGTCCCAGATCTATCAGAAATAGACTATTTATGACAGTTCTGGGACATTCACTGCATACAGCTGTTTTAACCGCTGTATGGAGGGAATGTCATGGAACTGTCAGAAATAGACTATTAATGACAGTTCTGGGACTGTCCTTCAATGCAGCGGTTGAAACATTGTATGTATTTGTTTCCATAAATGGATCCATTTATGGAAACAAATACATACAATGTTTCAACCGCTGCATGGAAGGACAGTCCCAGAACTGTCATTAATAGTCTATTTCTGACAGTTCCATGACATTCCCTCCATACAGCGGTTAAAACAGCTGTATGGAGTGAATGTCCCAGATCTATCAGAAATAGACTATTTATGACAGTTCTGGGACATTCACTGCATACAGCTGTTTTAACCGCTGTATGGAGGGAATGTCATGGAACTGTCAGAAATAGACTATTAATGACAGTTCTGGGACTGTCCTTCCATGCAGCGGTTGAAACATTGTATGTATTTGTTTCCATAAATGGATCCATTTATGGAAACAAATACATACAATGTTTCAACCGCTGCATGGAAGGACAGTCCCAGAACTGTCATTAATAGTCTATTTCTGACAGTTCTATGACATTCCCTCCATACAGCGGTTGAAACCGCTGTATGGAGTGAATGTCCCAGAACTGTCAGAAATAGACAGAAACTGTCACAGAACTGTCCTTCTTCTCATCCTTCTCCTTCTTCTCATCCTTCTTCTCATCCTTCTTCTCATCCTTCTCCTTCTTCTCATCCTTCTCCTTCTTCTCATCCTTCTCCTTCTGCTCATCCTTCTTCTCATCCTTCTCCTTCTTCTCATCCTTCTCCTTCTCCTTCTTCTCATCCTTCTCCTTCTCCTTCTTCTCATCCTTCTCCTTCTCATCCTTCTCCTTCTCCTTCTCATCCTTCTCCTTCTTCTCATCCTTCTCCTTCTTCTCATCCTTCTCCTTCTCCTTCTTCTCATCCTTCTCCTTCTCCTTCTCATCCTTCTCCTTCTTCTCATCCTTCTCCTTCTCCTCATCCTTTTTCTTCTCATCCTTCTCCTTCTCCTTCTTCTCATCCTTCTCCTTCTTCTCATCCTTCTCCTTCTTCTCATCCTTCTCCTTCTTCTCATCCTTCTCCTTCTTCTCCTTCTTCTCATCATTCTCCTTCTTCTCATCCTTCTCCTTCTTCTCATCCTTCTCATCCTTCTTCTCATCCTTCTTCTTCTCATCCTTCTCCTTCTTCTCATCCTTCTCCTTCTCCTTCTTCTCATCCTTCTCCTTCTTCTCATCCTTCTCCTTCTTCTCATCCTTCTCCTTCTCATCCTTCTCCTTCTCCTTCTTCTCTTCCTTCTCCTTCTTCTCATCCTTCTCCTTCTTCTCATCCTTCTTCTTCTCATCCTTCTCCTCCTTCTTCTCATCCTTCTTCTCATCCTTCTTCTTCTCATCCTTCTCCTTCTTCTCATCCTTCTCCTTCTCCTTCTTCTCATCCTTCTCCTTCTTCTCATCCTTCTCCTTCTTCTCATCCTTCTCCTTCTTCTCATCCTTCTCCTTCTTCTCATCCTTCTCCTTCTCCTTCTTCTCTTCCTTCTCCTTCTTATCATCCTTCTCCTTCTTCTCATCATTCTCCTTCTTCTCATCCTTCTCCTTCTTCTCATCCTTCTTCTTCTCATCCTTTTCCTTCTTCTCATCCTTCTTCTTCTCATCCTTCTTCTTCTCATCCTTCTCCTTCTCATCCTTCTCTTTCTTCTCATCCTTCTCCTTCTCCTTCTTCTCATCCTTCTCCTTCTTCTCATCCTTCTCCTTCTCCTTCTTCTCATCCTTCTCCTTATTCTCAGCCTTCTTCTTCTCATCCTTCTCCTTCTCATCCTTCTCCTTCTCATCCTTCTCCTTCTTCTCATCCTTCTCCTTCTTCTCATCCTTCTCCTTCTCCTTCTTCTCATCCTTCTCCTTCTCCTTCTTCTCATCCTTCTCCTTCTCCTTCTTCTCATCCTTCTCCTTCTTCTCATCCTTCTCCTTCTTCTCATCCTTCTCCTTCTCCTTCTTCTCATCCTTCTCCTTCTCCTCATCCTTTTTCTTCTCATCCTTCTCCTTCTCCTTCTTCTCATCCTTCTCCTTCTTCTCATCCTTCTCCTTCTTCTCATCCTTCTCCTTCTTCTCATCCTTCTCCTTCTTCTCATCCTTCTCCTTCTCCTTCTTCTCTTCCTTCTCCTTCTTATCATCCTTCTCCTTCTTCTCATCATTCTCCTTCTTCTCATCCTTCTTCTTCTTCTCATCCTTCTTCTTCTCATCCTTTTCCTTCTTCTCATCCTTCTTCTTCTCATCCTTCTTCTTCTCATCCTTCTCCTTCTCATCCTTCTCTTTCTTCTCATCCTTCTCCTTCTCCTTCTTCTCATCCTTCTCCTTCTTCTCATCCTTCTCCTTCTTCTCATCCTTCTCCTTATTCTCAGCCTTCTTCTTCTCATCCTTCTCCTTCTCATCCTTCTCCTTCTCATCCTTCTCCTTCTTCTCATCCTTCTCCTTCTTCTCATCCTTCTCCTTCTCCTTCTTCTCATCCTTCTCCTTCTCCTTCTTCTCATCCTTCTCCTTCTCCTTCTTCTCATCCTTCTCCTTCTTCTCATCCTTCTCCTTCTTCTCATCCTTCTCCTTCTCCTTCTTCTCATCCTTCTCCTTCTCCTCATCCTTTTTCTTCTCATCCTTCTCCTTCTCCTTCTTCTCATCCTTCTCCTTCTTCTCATCCTTCTCCTTCTTCTCATCCTTCTCCTTCTTCTCATCCTTCTCCTTCTTCTCCTTCTTCTCATCATTCTCCTTCTTCTCATCCTTCTCCTTCTTCTCATCCTTCTCATCCTTCTTCTCATCCTTCTTCTTCTCATCCTTCTCCTTCTTCTCATCCTTCTCCTTCTCCTTCTTCTCATCCTTCTCCTTCTTCTCATCCTTCTCCTTCTCATCCTTCTCCTTCTCCTTCTTCTCTTCCTTCTCCTTCTTCTCATCCTTCTCCTTCTTCTCATCCTTCTTCTTCTCATCCTTCTCCTCCTTCTTCTCATCCTTCTTCTCATCCTTCTTCTTCTCATCCTTCTCCTTCTTCTCATCCTTCTCCTTCTCCTTCTTCTCATCCTTCTCCTTCTTCTCATCCTTCTCCTTCTTCTCATCCTTCTCCTTCTTCTCATCCTTCTCCTTCTTCTCATCCTTCTCCTTCTCCTTCTTCTCTTCCTTGTCCTTCTTATCATCCTTCTCCTTCTTCTCATCATTCTCCTTCTTCTCATCCTTCTCCTTCTTCTCATCCTTCTTCTTCTCATCCTTTTCCTTCTTCTCATCCTTCTTCTTCTCATCCTTCTTCTTCTCATCCTTCTCCTTCTCATCCTTCTCTTTCTTCTCATCCTTCTCCTTCTCCTTCTTCTCATCCTTCTCCTTCTCCTTCTTCTCATCCTTCTCCTTATTCTCAGCCTTCTTCTTATCATCCTTCTCCTTCTTCTCATCATTCTCCTTCTTCTCATCCTTCTCCTTCTTCTCATCCTTCTCCTTCTTCTCATCCTTCTCCTTCTCCTTCTTCTCATCCTTCTCCTTCTCCTTCTTCTCATCCTTCTCCTTCTCCTTCTTCTCATCCTTCTCCTTCTTCTCATCCTTCTCCTTCTTCTCACCCTTCTCCTTCTCCTTCTTCTCATCCTTCTCCTTCTCCTTCTTCTCATCCTTCTCCTTCTCCTTCTCCTTCCTCATCTCCAAGGGCATTTAAATTAAAGGTACAGTGTTCTGCACTAATTTAAAGGCTCTCTGAAGCCTAGAAACCCTTTAAATAAGTCATCTTCGTAGCGGAGAAATTCGCATCGAATCGAATTTCACACTGGAATTCGCCGAATCAGCCGAATCGAATTTTTCATTTCTTCGCTCATCTCTAATAGTGACTATATGCATATTGCAGTAAATAGTGTCCATGTGCATAAAATTCCATGCAGGTGAAAGCTGTAAGTGCCAATCCTCAAATAGGTGAAGTGCCCCCTCACCTTCCTGCCCAGGCCCCTAGGGACCAATGAGCCTTTTGATATATGGTGGGTCTTGGGTGAATCCTTCAGATGATGGGTCCCTCGAGAAGTAATGGTGGGACTCTCCTCCTCTAATCTCCTATACCAGAGCGTTGGTGGTATCGAAGGTACCCCTCCCACAGGGTCGTCAATAAGGAGAGAGAACTTATATAGTGTAAAACCGCTTTATTATATGAGTGATAAAATCACAAAACTACTCACACATTCAATCGTAAAAAACGAGCCTTCACACCACTCAAAGGGTGTACTGCATTCAGGAACTGAGAGCACCAAGATGGCGCCCGCGCCGGATATGACGTCAGAACGTTCGTGTAAGCTCCTCCCACTGGCATATCTACGCGTTACGTCACTTCAACCACGTGACTTCATCAGGATATACGCCTATCCTGGATCCAGGATTCACCCAAGACCCACCATATATCAAAAGGCTCATTGGTCCCTAGGGGCCTGGGCAGGAAGGTGAGGGGGCACTTCACCTATTTGAGGATTGGCACTTACAGCTTTCACCTGCATGGAATTTTATGCACATGGACACTATTTACTGCAATATGCATATAGTCACTATAGTGCATGAATAAGTTGCTTGAGAATATGTCACCACCAGCCCATTTATTTATATAAGAGGTACGGCTGTGTGGGTCACTTTCAATTATATATATGTCATCTGATATAATATATTTTACCTCGGTTTGAGCGCTGCACTATTTTTCTATTATTTCTCTTGACTAATGTTGGTGTTGTGATTGTGACATCGTCAGTGCTGGCTGCTGAATAGTACCATTATACGTAGTGGCGCAGGAGATAATTTTATATTCCTTTGTATATTTGATATGTTTTCATGAAATGACACCTTATATAGAGTTTGCTGGGAAAGCCCCTAAAATGTAAAACATATAAAACACTCCTAAAACACAACTTAACTGTGTGAACTGGCCCTTAGGGCTCATCTTATACTTAGGGAGCCAAAGCTAAAAAATCTATTCAAAGCCATTGTCTTTGCTATTAGGCTGGGGTTTGTCAAACAAATGTCATGGGGGACTTTGCACTGACCTGGAGGACATGTACTAATGCAAACATTTTTCTTTTTAAATTCAATTCAGCCAGGAGCAGTGATTTTACCAATGCTTAAAAAATGAAAACTAAAAATTCTTAATTCCTTTACATAACCTGCTTGGGAATATCCTTAACTCACCAATGAAGTGCCACATTTGTATGACATATACAACCTACTACATCATAACTTACAAAAAGAAACTTACAAAGAAACAAAATGTTTAATGCGGGGAAATGACAGCTCCCTGCTAGCTTGTTTTTTTTTGTAAAAAATGGCACTGAATACCCAAAATATATAACAGACCCTTAAAGTGTTACTAAACCCCGCACCCTGCATTCACTATATCTGGTCTCCCTGGACCCTTCATTCACTATATCTGGCCTCCCCGGACCCTGCATTCACTATATCTGGTCTCCCTGGACCCTGCATTCACTATACCCGGTCTCCCCGGACCCTGCATTCACTATATCCGGTCTCCCCGGACCCTGCATTCACTATATCCGGTCTCCCCAGACCTGCATTCACTATATCCGGTCTCCCCGGACCCCGCATTCACTATATCCGGTCTCCCCGGACCCCGCATTCACTATATCCGCTCTCCCCAGACCTGCATTCACTATATCCGCTCTCCCCAGACCTGCATTCACTATATCCGCTCTCCCCAGACCTGCATTCACTATATCCGCTCTCCCCAGACCTGCATTCACTATATCCGCTCTCCCCGGGACCTGCATTCACTATATCCGGTCTCCCCGGGACCTGCATTCACTATATCCGGTCTCCCCGGGACCTGCATTCACTATATCCGGTCTCCCCGGGACCTGCATTCACTATATCCGGTCTCCCCGGGACCTGCATTCACTATATCCGGTCTCCCCGGGACCTGCATTCACTATATCCGGTCTCCCCGGGACCTGCATTCACTATATCCGGTCTCCCCGGGACCTGCATTCACTATATCCGGTCTCCCCGGGACCTGCATTCACTATATCCGGTCTCCCCGGGACCTGCATTTACTATATCCGGTCTCCCCGGACCATGCATTCGCTATATCTGCTCTCCCCGGACCCTGTATTCATTATGTCCGGTCTCCCCGGACCCTGCATTCACTCTATCCACTCTCCCCGGACCTTTTATTCACTATATCCACTCTCCCTGGACCCTGCATTCACTATATCCGCTCTCCCCGGACCCTGCATTCATTATATCTGGTCTCCCCGGACCCTGCATTTACTATATTTGGTCTCCCCGGACCCTGTATTCATTATGTCCGGTCTCCCCGGACCCTGCATTCACTATATCCGGTCTCCCCGGACCTTTTATTCACTATATCCACTCTCCCTGGACCCTGCATTCACTATATCCGCTCTCCCCGAACCCTGCATTCACTATATCTGGTCTCCCCAGACCCTGCATTCACTATATCTGGTCTTCCCGGACCCTGCATTCACTATATCTGGTCTTCCCGGACCCTGCATTCACTATATCTGGTCTTCCCGGACCCTGCATTCACTATATCTGGTCTCCCCGGACCCTGCATTCACTATATCTGGTCTCCCCAGACCCTGCATTCACTATATCTGGTCTCCCAAGACCTTGCATTTACTATATCTGGTCTCCCCGGACCCTGCATTCACTATATCTGGTCTCCCTCAGTACACACAACATGGAAGTGCAGTTAGTTTAGTAAATATAAACTGCTAAATACCTTTTCTCATCAGCAGTATATAGCAGTCTTGTGACTTCTATCAGTGTCCAGCCCAGCAATAGCCAAAGCTTGTCAGAGGAGTTTTCTTTCTGCTCTAGGAGGATGCAGAACCCTGACCTCTGTCTGGACAGTGCTGGTTGGCCCTGTGCTAATCACATGCATACTCATAAGAAAAAAAAAAACCTCTCTAGCAATATACTCCAAACTGAGCATGTGCATGTGACCATATACAGACTGATTTTACTGTTGTGAGTTTAGTAACACTTTAAGGATTTGGTAAATATTTTGTGGGACCATTGGGGCAATGAAAAATCAATTACCGGCAATAAAGTTCCTAAAATGAAACACTAAAAATGCTCAATTCCTTTACATGGCCTGGTTTGTGTGCCCCTAACCCACCTGTGAAGTAGTAAATCTGTCTAATTTATACAACCTATGACAGCAAAACTAAAATTTAAATTTTTTTTAAATGCCAGTAAATGACAGCTCCCTGCTTGTTTCCCTTTGTAAAAAATGGCTTAGAATCTCCAAAAATATATAATGGACCATTAATGATCAGTAAGCATTTGGGGGGACCTTCGGGGTAGTGAAGTGTCATCTACAGGCAATTTACAGGTGTTTTTTTTCATTGTAAATGTCACATGGGACAGTACTTCTTCCATTGAAACCAATGATTGGGGGACTATTCTTCCCACTGATACCATTGATGGGGCACTATTCCTCCTACTGACCATCAACCCTGCAGCCATGTTTATTCTCACTGATGCTGGGATCAGGACATTTTCTATCCTCGCTGGCCATAATCTGGCCCTCCTAAAGTCTAAAGGGCAGTATACTGACCCTTTGTTTGAAAAGTTTGGAGACCTCTGCTCTATAAGGTGTACTTGTCTCAATCCAGAGCAGTATGGGGTTGATTTACTAAAGGCAATTAGACCATGCACTCTGCAAGTGCAGTTGCTCCAGAGTTTAGTAAATGGGCAGAAGGTCTGCTGACTGCCATGATCCAATCGTGTGCAAGCAAAAATGCAGTTTTTTTCCTTGCATATGATTGGGTATTCTTGTCAAAGGGAAGCTTTACCTCATTTATTAAGCTCTGGAGCAACAACACTTGCAAAGTTCACAGTCTATTTGCCTTTAGTAAATCAACCCCTCAGTGTAAATATCTGTATGCTGCCTTGTGCCTCTGCTAACAGCATGAATCACTTCTGACACATTTTCCTGACACCAAAAAGACGACAGGAGAGGAAGCTCCAGCAAATAGCTTGTGATTGACAGCCTCAGCGCTGTTCCTATTTGCATTGTGAAGGGGTGTGAAGGGGAGGGTGTGGCCCTTCCCTCCAATCAGCTCTCAGAGCACTCCTCACTGAGCTCTGCAGTGTGTAATTCCAGATACCTGCCCCCTTATTTTCTCAACTCTCACACAAGCTTTATAAATTCTGTATGTTGAATGGATGTAGAGAAGAGAAGACAGAAGATAAACAGGTATAACTTTGGTAGGAGGATTTGTTTCTTCTCTGCGTACACCTGAGACTTGTCACTTCCCTGGATATATATAAGGGTTTCTAACCACTTGGGGTGGGGTGTAAAATTGCAGCTCAACCGCCTCTCATTGCCACCCTCCAAAGGCAAGTGTAAACAAGCCCTAAGGGCCAGTTCACATTGGTGCATTGTGTTTTACCAGCAGAAGGGTTGGGTATATATTTTTGGGATGGGGGGGTCTACAGTTTGTTTTTTTTTGTTTGTTTGTTTTTTTTTTTATTCTTGCTGGAGTACATCCATGCAAAGCAGTGTGATTACAGTGAAGCACAAACGCAGCCCAGTATGTAAAACAGCACACAGTTAACCCTTTGGTTGCCCCAGATGTTAACCCCTTCCTGTCCAGTGCCATTAGTACAGTGTCAGTGCTTTTTATTAGCACTGATCACTGTATTGGTGTCACTGGGGATGTCAGTGACACCAAGTCAGTTCCCTCCAGTGTCAGAATGCCCGCCGCAGTCCTGCTATAAGTCGCTGATCACTGCCATTACTAGTAAAAATTAAAAAAAATGAAAAATCACAGTATATATACCCCCATTTGTAAACGCTATAAATTTCACGTAAACCGATTAATTTACACGTATTGGGATTTTCTTTTTAACAAAGACTTGGAGCAGAATACGTTTTGGCCTAAATTTATGACAAAATTTGATTAGCTAAATTTTTTTACTGGATATGTTTAATAGCAAATATATTGTTTTTTTTTCTCAAAATTTTCAGTCTTTTTTTTCTATAGCTCAAAAAATAAAAAAAAAACGCACAGGCGATCAAATTCCTCCAAAAGAAAGTTCTATTTGTGGGAAAAAAGGACTTCAATTTCATTTGGGTACAGCGTTGCATGACCGCGCAATTGTCAGTTAAAGTTCTTGGTTATGTGTTACAGAAGACACTGGTAGCTTGTGATGAGGCAGAACTATGACTTTACTTGTGTGGCTTAAGTTACAAATAAAAAGGTTGGGAGAACCACAATCGGGCTCAGGGTAGGATTTCTGCTGCTGTTCCTAATTTTGAGATATGGATTGCGTGCACGCCGGAAAATAATTACACGGACAACTGTCCAGTACAACCACTTTCACATCATCTCATCTCCGTTTATTGCAGGGCGGTGCTTAACCTTTTATACATAGAGAACAATAGAGTATACGTCACTATTACGTATATACAGTCACATTCTGAAAGGCACATTTTGCTTAGTTGAAATATAGGAGAAATGTAGAAACTTGATGCTTGCTTCTCATCCCGTTATCTATTCACTCCCCTTCACATTCCCAAAGTCTAAGTAAAAGGTCCTCTCAGTGCGAAGGGAGGGGTTGAGAGCATCGCTCTGAACAAAACAAGTTAAGGAGGACTGCAAAGCCCAGCAGACAAAATATATATATATATATATATATATATATATATATATACGCACAACACATATATTTAGAAATATAAAAAAGTATAAAAGTAAATATGTATAAAATGTATATTTTAAACAGAAAACAGAATAGGCATTTTACCAAATCCATCACAGTCCCCCCTTAAAATGACTATTTTACTCTGTCCCTATAAAGCCTAGCTCATCTGTCCTTATGTACCTTGGAACTCTTTTATGCTGTACGTTAGACGGGTGATGACTATTTCATCACCTCCCTTGCCACAGACTTTGTACATAAGGAAGTCAGATGCTATCCCTACAAAATTGTGAAATTGCTGTTGGCGGGGAGGGACCGTAGAGGAGTGAAAGGTTTATCCTCTTCCATCACAAAAGGGTCCTCCTCTTCTTGATGGAGAAATATAGGTGTTGTCTACAGCCTTGCTTATTAACTTCTTTACAAATGGTAGAATACAACATACAATCAGAGCTAAAAGAACTAGAATTATTAATACCGTTACACCTATTTGGGCGAGCACTTTTTGCCACCCACTCATCCAGCTAAAATATTGGTCCCACGAGTCTGTGATACCTGAGTTCTTTTTCAGCTCCACTAACAGACCTTCTAATTTCTTTATAGCCAAAGTAACCTTACCATTCCGGCCAGTATTGTCAGGAATATATGTACAACATGTTCCAGTTCCTTCTATCATTTTACAGACACCTCTTTTTTTCGCTAAAATCATGTCCAGAGCCATCTTATTCTGGAATGTCATGTAGGATGTAGGGGCTAACTGGTCAACGATTCCTTGAAGGGCATCCCTGGTGTAATTCACAAACCTCTATTAGTTGTAGTATATGTAATTTATCCAATCTACATTTTTATTAACAGTTATCATGGGGGGGAGGAGCCTGGTCATGGCGGCTGTGGGGAGTGAGCGGTGCTAGCCTTCGACTAGGTACCGCTCCCCGACCTCCCTGGTGACCCTTAGGAGCCGACTCACCGGAGTCTGGAGGGCCGAGGAGTGGAGTCCTGAGAGCCGAAGATGGGAGGCAGACGGGGGTTGCAGCGACGGACCGGCCTCTCCGGTCCTTGGTGAGAGAAGGACCCGGACGGCTAGAGAGCGGAGTGACGTGGCGGGGGTGTGTGACCGGCCGCAGAGGCTCTCTGGGAGAGGAGAAAGCCGGCCGGCCGCCTGAATTGACGGAGAGACGCCGGCTGCAGTGGCCGGCTCTCTGCTGCCCTCAACCCCCCGGCTGACTGCTGCCCATGGTCCCCGGCTGGCTGCTGTGTGCAGCCCCCGGTCTATTACTGCCTGGGGCCCCCGGCCAGCTGACTCTTTGATTCTGGGTCAGGGAGCCCGGGAGCGCCAGGAGACCCACCCTGCATCCCTGGGACGAAGCCCAGAGGCAAAAGGAAAAAAATAAAACGAAAAGAAACCGAGGTGCAGAGTTGGAGGCCCGGAGGAATCCCCCCCAGGACAGAGCTGCTGTGGAGACCTTCCGCCCAAGCTTGGAGCCATCATCTGGGGAAGAGAAGGGTGAGTGAGACCTGTTGGGGGCCTATTGTACTGTATAGTGGATTCCTGAGTGACAGTGGGGAACAAGGGGCCAAGGAGAAGAGGAGAGGATTCCCTGTGTTTAGAAGAGAAGAGACCCACGTTCCCCTAGGAGAGCACAAGTTAACTCAGTAAACCTGTCTAGATTACAAATCATAGAGGAGAGGTATAATCCCATCTAGAGAATATAGAAGACAAAAGACTTATTGAGGATATGAAGAATAAAGGTCCTAGGGGAGCAGGGCTTAAAGGGTCTCAATCAGGCACGATAAAGAAATTTACATCACATGGAAACATTACGCCAGAAAGGGCCCAAGGCGCAAGCGCCAAAGGGGAAATGGACACTAGCTCAGGAAACAGCCCGAGACTATCACTGGGTATGAACAGTAGTTGTAGCCAACAAATAGCGGATGGCCTGGGTCAAAAAGAACTTGATGGTGAACTACAAATACCGAATAAGAAGGAGATGACAGAAATGTTCCAAAGCTTGGAGAAAACGATAAAACATGAAATGACAGTAATTCGGAACGATTTAGGACATCTGCTAATGAGAATGGAAGAAACAGAGGAGAAAGTTAAAACCCAGGCCCAAACCATAGATAAGCTAAGGAAAAAAATAACCCATTTGGAGAAAACCCAGAAAAAACTGTTCTACAGGATGGAAATTCGAGAAAATAAAGAAAGAAGGTCTAACCTTAGGGTGAGAGGAATTCCAGAGGCAGCAAAAGGGGAAACATTACATGAACTAGTTAAAAAAATCTTAAACTCCATAAGAGACAGACCTGAAACAGAAGTGATTGAACTGGATGGAGTTTTTAGAATAGGAAAGTTCAAACAAGATACTGAGAGGGAAAGACCGAGAGATATAGTTGTACAGTTCCAGAACTTTGGGGTCAAAAATGAGATTTGGAAGAAGATCAAGGGAAGAACGTTAATCAAATATGGAGATTTGACTGTTCAAATTTTTGCGGATTTAACACCAGAGACTCTTTGGAGAAGGAGATCCCTGAGACCCCTGTTAGAGCAAATGAGAAAACAGAACGTGCAATATAGATGGGGCACTTCAGCATCCTTAATTGGCTGGAAGAGTGGGGTGACAGCATACCTGAGATTCCCGGAGGAACTGAGAGATTTCTGTGATAGACTGGGCCTGCAAAGAATGGAGATAACTGGGTGGGAAGAAGAAGAAGAAAAAGGAGACTCGGACGATGCGGGAGGGGAGGATTGGCGGCAGGTCGGGGGGAAGGGGAGAGAGGTCCAGGGGTTGAGGAGAGGGGGGAGGGAGAGGTGAACAGGAAAGAATACGTTTTTTTTTTTTTCTTTTTTTTCTCTCTCTTGTTCCCTTGCCCCCCCCCCCCCAGTATCCCCCTTTTTTTTTGAGGTGGAAGTCCCTCTGGAGGATCCGGTTGAGGTGGGGAAGTAAAGGTTTTTGCAGAGCCTCGTAGATAGAGAAAGGGGTACTGGGGAGGTCGGAGGAAAGGTGAGCCGTCCATGGGCGGAGTCTACGCCCAATATTTTAAATCAACTGTGGAAACAGTTCCACAAATGATTTGTAGGCAGTTTATAAGCCTAAAAATGGGTAGGGGAAAAGTAAGAGAGGGGGGGCGGGGGTGGGGGGGGGAAGGGGGGGAGGGGGAGTGGGGCTAATATTCTGCAAATCATTCGGTCCTAATAGGAGGAGGCGATTTAGAAGGGAGATAAAAAAAAATCAAGAAGGATGGAAGAAATACAGTTTATAACATATAATGTGAATGGGTTGAACTGCCCTGGGAAAAGATTTAAGTTGTTTAAAGAGTTACATCATAGGGCAACGTCAGTGGTATTTTTGCAGGAGACACATTTTGAGATAGAATCTAATGTGAAACTAAAATCCAAATATTATCCTACATGGTATTATGCTGACTCTCCAATTAAAAGAGCAAAGGGGGTGGCAATAGGATTGGCAAAAAATATGAGATTTGAGTTGGAAGATAGAAGGACTGACCCGGAAGGGAGATTCCTGTTTTTGAAAGGTAAATTACAGGGAATTGAATGCACACTAGCCAATATATATTGCCCCAACAAGAACCCTGAGATCTTTCTGAAGGGTTTGCTAAAAAAATTGATAGATTTTAAAAAAGGGCGTTTGATAATAGCAGGAGATTTGAATCTCTGTATGGACCCACAAATGGATGCAACCTCCCTTGTGCGGAGAGAAGGGGGTAGGTCGCTGAGAGCTTTGAGGAAGGCGATCCACGAGTACCAACTGGTGGACACCTGGAGAATAATGCATATGAAGGACAGAGACTATACCTTCTTCTCTAATGCACATGAGATATACTCGAGACTGGATTACATTCTAATAGACCATCAACTCATTGAAATGCTGGTTAAAATAGAAATAGAGATAAGAACGTTTTCGGACCATGCCCCAGTCGTAATGAAAATAGGATGGGGAAAAAGGTGGACGGGAGGTTTAGGATGGAGGTTGAATGAGGCTCTTCTCTTGGATGAGGATATTGTGCAGAAGATCAGAGAAGAGATTAAGGTATATTTCCGGGAGAATGAAACAGAGGAAGTATCGTCAGCTATAGTATGGGAAAGTCATAAGGTATATATAAGAGGAATCCTGATTGCGATGGGAGCAAGGAAGAAAAAAGAAAGAACAGAGAGGGTTAGTGGACTCTTAAAGGAAATCCTGGAATTGGAGCAGATACACAAGAAAAAAATAACAATAGAAACAAGACAGAAGTTAAGGGATAAAAAAGATGAATTAGAGAGACTGATGGAAGAGGAGAGGAGAAGAGTATATAATAAAGTATTAAGTGAAAGATATAGATGGGGTGATAGACCAGGAAAATACTTAATGAGAGCCCTGAATAAGAAGAAGAACAGGAATTATATAGAAAAGATAAAAAGCCCTAAGGGGGAGATGGTCCACTCAACTAAAGAAATTATTAAAGTATTCACGGAGTATTATAGAAAGTTGTATAATATCAGTAACCAAGGATCACCAAAAGAAATGCGGGAAGGTATTAACGAAAAAAGGAGGACATATTTAAAAAATGCGGGATTGCCAAAGCTTAGTGAAACACACTTGAACTCCTTGGATGCAGAAATCTCTCAGGAAGAAATAGAAGCAGCATTAAGAAGTACAGGGGGAGGGAAAAGCCCAGGCCCGGATGGTTATACAGTTAAGTACTATAAAAAATTTAGTGAAGTACTGTTACCAAAGTTAAAGAAATATATGAATGACTTGGGAGGTGGGATGGAGGGGAGGAGGGAATCCCTTCAGGCCCATGTAGTTCTCATCCATAAGGAGGGAAAAGATCCCTCTCAGTGCTCTAGCTACAGACCAATTTCATTATTAAACACTGATACTAAGTTGTTCGCAAAGGTCCTAGCAAACAGGCTGAAAGATCTAATGCCCGAATGGATTCATGGAGACCAGGTGGGCTTTGTTCAGGGGAGAGAGGGCAGAGATAATGGCTTGAGAACTCTGATGCTTATCCAGAAAAGTAGAAAAGGGAAAGCCCCGGTAGTGCTCTTGTCAATTGATGCCGAAAAGGCGTTTGATAGAGTGGACTGGGGCTTTATGATGGACAAGTTGGAAGTGTTGGGGATTGGAGAGAGAATGCGTGAATGGATAGGTAAACTATATAAGGAGCCCACTGCAATCATCACGGTAAATGGGGAAAGAGCGGAATCCATTGGGATGTCCAATGGAACAAGGCAAGGATGCCCATTGTCCCCCTTGCTGTATGTATTGACATTGGAACCCCTGCTATCAATAATAAGGAATAGTGGAGCGGTAAGGGGAATCCAGATAGAAAATATAGAACATAAAGTAGCGGCCTTTGCGGACGACCTACTGTTTTATGTAGGCAACCCCCGAATAACACTACCAAATATTATGAAGATCCTGAAGGAATACGGTGAACTATCTAATCTAAAAATTAACCCAACAAAAACTGAGATTTTGAACATCAATATACCAAAGAGCGAAAAAGAAAAGCTACAAAAAGAATTCCCCTTCATTTGGAGAGAAAACGATATAAAATACCTAGGAATAAAACTTGCTACCTCATATAAAAAACTGTATAGATTAAACTATATCTCTCTGATAAATGAGATTAAGGACGAACTAAAAAGATTAGAAGGAGGAAATCCATCATGGTTAGGACGTATGAACCTAATTAAAATGGTAATTATACCTAAAATACTCTATAGATTTCAAATGATCCCGATCAAACTCCCAGAGGCGTTTTTTAAGATAATGAGAAAAATGTTAACAAGATTTATATGGAGGAATAAAAAACCAAGAGTATCATATGAAACACTAAGTAGGACTAAAGAGAAAGGGGGGATGGGACTACCTGATGTCAAGAGATATTACAAAGCAGTAATGTTAGCAAGAATTTATGACTGGACTTTTAATCACAAGGGGAAAAGTTGGGTAAAAATGGAAAATGATCTGAGTGGAATTAATTTGAGTAAGATGATATGGGTTCCAGCACACTATAGAAGAATTAAAGAGGACACAAGCACCTACACCTTAACTGTCTTAAGGATATGGGATAACTTACATAAACACAAGAAATGGGAATTCAATTCTATATTAATGCCTCTTGCAAACACGGAGTTTTTCCCCCCAGGAAAAGATGAGATATCAGGGAGATGGTTTAAAAAGGAAGATATCCAATTGAGAGACATATTGGTAGAGGGGGAATTGAGAACACTTAAAGAATTAAAAGAGAAGGGAGGAGATATGTTTACTAAAATAGATGAATGGAAATACCATCAATTAAAATGTTTTATAGGAAATCTCCCAAAACCCTTGAGATTAAAAAAGGAGTGGAATATGTTTGAAAGGTTATTAGAAACACGTAGAGATGGGAAACACGGTGTTACAAAAATGTATAGAATACTTACAGAACTAGACACAGACACAAAGTTAATTTTCATAACAAATTGGGAAAGAGATATGGGGGTGGGGATAGATGAAGAGCAACAGAATAAGATATTTAGATTAGTTCACGAGAATGTTAGTATGAGAGACGTTGAGAATAACTATAAATGTTTGACACGATGGCATATTACACCGAGCACTGAGCACAGGATGAGGGGGGAGAATTCAAAAATGTGTTGGAGAGGATGTGGGGAAGAGGGCACGGTGTTTCACATATGGTGGCAATGTCCAAAAATTCAGGTTTTCTGGAAGACAATAGTCAAATTAATAGAAATAATAACTGGAAATGACATAGGATTAGACCCAACCATGTGTCTCCTACATAGTGTCGAGACAACAGTAAATAAATATAAAGAATCAGGAGTATGGTATTACCTAAGTGCAGCAAAAGGGTTGATCCCCAAATTTTGGCGGAAGACAGAGGTACCAACGGAGGAGGATTGGATCAATAGGGTAAACCAGATTAGCAGAATGGAAAAATCTTATCATATGCAGGAAGACAGGATGAAAATATACTATTCACGATGGGAAAAATGGGAAAAATCTGGATTAAAAGAGAAATATAGAAAACTCTAAACTAGGAAGCTATTCAAAGTGGTTGGGCCTAGAGAGACTGGAGATTTTGCAGAGGGGAGGGAGGGGGGGAAATGGTGGGTTGGGAGGGAAGGGAAATAAAAGAGGTAAATAGAAGGGACAGAGTAGAAATGTACTGATATTTATAAGTATTGTGTCTCTTCTTATGGAAATTTTGTAATAATGTGAAAAATTAATAAATATTTAAATTAAAAAAAAAAAAAAAACAGTTATCATGGGAATCAGGGATTCAAAGCCTGCTTTTACTTGGCCTCTGGCTTTAAATCTATTAGGCACCCCCCTTGGGACTCGAATAGCATCTATATACACATGTGGGTCAAAACTTCCAGAAGGAGCTTTTCGTTTCCTCCTACGGCCAGGCGTTGGGTCAGGGGTATTTTCTGCTAGGATGTGGAGAGGCATAATGACCTTTGCAAGGGCACACTCACCAGTCGAAATCCCTTCCAATCTGGTTCTAATCTTTTGGTTCCCAGTAATCATCCGTGACACATATGTATATTTGCTCACTACTATCAGAACATGCTCATTATGTCAAGATCATATAGAATATGGTCATAGCACCACATGGGATCTATACTACAGAAATCAAAGGTGAAAATAGCTACATGAGTATTGGATAAATTGTACCAAAATATAGTGGTGTCATCTATTTCGGTGATAGCCACCTGTTGAGCCTCTGTCAGACTTATAAGAAAAAGGATATACAACATAGTTGTCATGGTGTAGATGATGCCTTTTCCTCAGGGTTTGGGACTTTCTTGCAGTGAGAGGCGTGTATCCAAGTGTTCTTCCCGGACACCTTGACAGAAGTGGCTGTGGTCAGCAGAACTTGGAATGGACCATCATATCTTGGCTCAAGGGAATGTTTCCTCATAAATGTCTTTACTAATACCCAATCTCCGGGTAATAGGCTGTGAGTTCCTGTATCTGACTCAGAATCTGGAATGGAGAAAACACTTGGACATAGATACAGGTTAATTCACGTGATAATGCAGTCACATAATCAATTAACACATCAGATTGTAATTGCAACTGTTGCGGAAAGTAACAGCCAAGTCTGGGGGCTGAACTAAACAAAATTTCTTAAGGGGACAGGGCATGTTTCCCCCGGGGGGGTGTCTGACACTAAACAGAGCAATAGGCAAACTGTCTGGCCAACTCATGTTAGTCTCTTGGGCCATCTTTAGCATCCTGTTTTTTAGAGTGCCATTCATCCTTTCTACCTTCCCACTGCTTTGAGGGTGATATGGGGTGTGTAGGGCCAACTCGACCCCCAGTGCTGTCCAAATCTCTTTTATAAGGGTTGCTGTGAAGGCTGGACCCTGATCACTCTCTATCACCTCTGGGACCCCGAATCTACAGACTACCTCACTCAGTAGTTTCTTAGCCGTGGTCTTGGCTGTCATGTTTGTAACAGCATAGGCTTCCGGCCAACCAGAGAACATGTCCACCACCACTAGAGCATATTCATATCGGCCACTTTTTGGCATTTGTATATGATCAATCTGTATCCTCTGGAATGGATAGAGGGGTTTTGCCAGATGTTTCTGCGGTGTCTTTTCCGTCCTCCCCGGGTTGCATTTTGCACATACTATACACAAGGCTCAGTAATTTCTGGTTAACGTAGTTATCCCTGGAGCCCAGTAATACTTGCTGATCAGTGAGTTCATTAAGTTCTTAGAGAGATGTGCATGTCCATGCGCCCATTGGACAATTGCTGGATACATATATTATTTATTTATTTATTTATTTATTTATCGAGTTTATATAGCGCCAAAGGGTTTGCTCAGCGCTGTACAATAGAGGGGGGACAATACATGAAACAGTACAGTAACATCAAACAGCACACAAGGGGTAAGAGGGCCCTACTCTTTCGAGCTTACAATCTAGGAGGGAGGGGGTAGAGGTACAGGAGGAAATGGCTGTGGGGGATGGAGTGGAAGGAGGAGGGAAGGGCAGCGGCTGTTAGGTGAGGGTGGGGTAGGCTTCCCTGAAGAGGTGGGTTTTCAGGGAGCGCCTGAAGGTGAGGAGGGAAGGTGACAGTCTGATGGGTTGGGGTAGTGAGTTCCAGAGGATGGGGGAGGACCTGGAGAAGTCTTGCAGTCGTGCGTGGGAGGAGGAGACCAGGGAGCAAGATAGAAGGAGGTCCTGTGAAGAGCGAAGGGTACGGGTAGGGTGGTATCTGGGAATCAGGTCGGTGAGGTAGTTAGGGGCAGTGTTGTGAATGGCTTTATAGGTCAGAGTGAGCAGTTTGAATTTAATGCGTTGGGCAATGGGGAGCCAGTGGAGGGAGAGGCAGAGGGGGGTGGCAGAGGTGGAGCGGGTGGTGAGGTGGATGAGTCTGGCAGCTGAGTTCAGGATGGTCTGAAGCGGGGTGAGTTTGCACTGGGGTAGGCCGGTGAGGAGGGAGTTGCAGTAGTCAAGGCGTGAGATAATCAGGGAGTGAACGAGTAGTTTAGTGGTGTCTGGGGTAAGGAAGGAGCGTATCTTGGAGATGTTCCGGAGGTGGAGCCTGCATGAGTTTGTGAGAGATTTGATATGAGGTTGAAAGGAAAGGTTTGAGTCCAGAATGACGCCAAGGACCTTGGCTTGCGGGGCGGGATTGATGGTGGTGTTGTTGGTAGTGATGGAAAGGATGGGGGGGGGGGCACGGGAAGGGGGAAAGACGAGAAGCTCGGTTTTGGAGAGGTTGAGTTTGAGGAAATGGAGCGACATCCAGTCAGAGATGTCGTTTAGGAGGTGAGTGATGCGGGCGGAGAATGTGGGGGTGAGGTGAGGGGTGGATAGGTAGATTTGAGTATCATCAGCATAGAGGTGGTAGTTGAAGCCGTGGGAGTGTATGAGTTTGCCAAGGGAGGAGGTGTAGATGGAGAAGAGAAGGGGTCCAAGGACAGAGCCCTGGGGGACCCCAACAGAGAGGGGGAGGGAAGAGGAGGTGGCGCCGTTGTAGCAAACGCTGAAGGAGCGTTGGGATAGGTAGGAGGAGAACCAGGAGAGAGCGGTGTCTCTGTTCATATATTTTATATCATATATTTTGGTAAACAAGTTTTTCCTTTCATCGAATACAATTCTCCATCGTAGTCTGCTCCTTTATCAATCCATTCCAGCCTTTCCTCTGTATAAGCGGCCATTTGCATAGAAATCAGGTATTGCTTGTCAGATGGCACATGCACTGCCAAAAGTATCTGTACTGAGGTCTCACTCTCCTCTTCAGCCACCTCAGCTGTTTTTCGTTGGTTTTTTCGCTGCTTCTTTGGCAGCTATATCCGCCAAGTGGTTCCCTCTGGCCTCTTGAGAATTCAGTTTACCATGTGCTTTAACTTTCAAGACAGCCACTTGATCAGGCAGAAGCAGTGCATCCATTAAATCATTGATGGCTGGGCCGTGTTTTACCGGAGTTCCAGCCTCTGGCTTTCCAGATGATACCGAAGTCATAAGCTACTCCAAAGGCGTACCTTGAGTCTGTGTAAATATTGGCTCTTTTACCTTCTGCCATCTTGCACGCTGTAGTGAGGGCTTGAAGCTCTGCTTCCTGGGCAAATAAAGTTGGTGATAATGCTCCTGCTTGTAGAATTTCAAATTCCGAGGTCACAGCATAACCTGTGTGGTACTTGCCTCCTTCATCTGCATATCTGGAACCATCCACAAAAAGTGTGTAGTCAGGGTTTTCCAGAGGAATTTCACTCACTGTAGGGAGATGTGTGGTTCCCATGCGCATCATTTCAAGGCAGTCATGTGGAGTAGTGCAGGGGTCTCCTTCTTCACCTTCTTCTCCCCCCTCGAAAAATGGCAAAAGGGTGGCTGGGTTGAGGGTGAGACACCTTTTGGAGGGTCACATTGTCAGGAATGAGGAGGGAGATTTGCAACCGTAGATGTCTGGCCGTGGACAGGTGTCGGGGTTGTACCTGATTCAGGATGGCAGCAATGTCATGCGGTGCCAGAAGAAGCAGGGGGTGTGCTAAAACGAGATCTGAAGTTTTGTCCAACAGTGCTTGAGCAGCGAAGACGGCTCTTAGACATGAAGGACCACCCCTAGCTATGGGGTCCAAATGGCAAGAATAGTACCCAATGGGTCTGGTTTGCCCTCCATGTTCTTGAGCTAGGACCTTCGTGGCATAAGTGGGTGCATAAGCATCGATGCATCAGGGATCCATGCCCTGCAGTAGGATATGAGTCCAAGAAAGGCATGCAGTTGTTTAGCTGCTTTAGGTTGGGGAATATCCTGGATTACAGCTACACGGTCCCCCAGTCTTGTTCGAGAATACTACCATAAGAGGTGACACGGGTTTGCCCATTTCCTAACGAGAGTTTGGGGCGTGGTGGTTGATTTTCACGCTGCCCTTCCCGGGGGTCCCTGTCTTATCTGGGATATCTTGGGGCTCTGCATTCTCTTCTAAAGTGTCCCCGTTTCCCACAGTTATAACAGGTGATCCTTTCCCTGATATTTGGCAATGGTGGTGGACGAGTGTAGGTGGGATCTTTGTCATTGACCACCATAAGGGGCGCTGGTTATTTATTTATTTTTTTTTTCCCTTTTTGGTTTTCTATGCCTCTGGCCACCAACAGTAAGTCCGACATCTTCACAGAGCGGTATTCAGGGCGGGCCACCATCAGACCTTTCCTGATATCTTCTTTGAGCCCTGAGACAAAAACAGTTGAGAGCATGTGTGTATGTGCCTTTTCATATTGAGAGAAGCCCAGATCGTCAAAGACCTGTATGAGTCTGGCATAATACTTCTCCACAGACTCCCCTTTATCTTGGGTGATGTCTTGAATTGTGGTAGTCTGATCCGCCAATTTCTCCTTTGTTTAGTCGTGGAGCTGAGCACAGAACTCTACGCCTGAAGAATAGGAAATAACACTTGTCAGGCAGGCATCATTGAAGGCCGTCTGCATAACTGGCCAGAAAACATGTCCTGCTTTAATTTGGCATAGATTGAGCAGGTCTTTCCAAGCAGCTGAGTAAGTTTCTTGTATCTGCACTACCCTGCGGTAAAAGGGTATTGGCTGTTTCTCTGGGTCAGGCAGACTCGTCACTAAGGCCGCTGCTTGTGATGGGGTAAAAGCGACATACATTACCGGTGCCCCTTCCGGTAATCTTGAATGTCGGTGTTGTCTTGTGTACTGTTCCTGTTTAGGTTGTACTCCACTGTGCGTGGGTTTGGGAATCAAATCTATTGGCGCCCTTGTCACTTGCAGCTGTCGATCACTCCATTCAGATGCATTGTCATTCAATTGGACATCTGGCATAGGTTTGGGAGTCATACCTATCGGCATCCTTCCTGCTTGAGGTTGTTGATCATCCAGCTCAAACGCATTGTCATTCATGTATCCGGCTTGTGAAGGTGACGCTTCCATATTGGGGAAAACGGGAGTGTGGTAGGAACCATCCTGGTTTAGAACAGGGAGAACTGGATAAACTCCTTGTTTAGGCCTTCCGGGTGTACCAAGATGGCCACCGGACGGAAGTGCACTGGGCTGGGCAGGAAGTGACAACACAGGTGTAGCAAGATGGCTGCTAGCAGGAAGTGTACTGGGCTGGGCAGGGCAGGGCTGTCCCTCCCCTCCTCCACCTGTCTTGGAAATTCGCTTTAACGAATTTCTCCTTACCGTGAGTACTCGCAGTTGGATGCGCAGAAATCCCCCATAAAGCTGTGCGAATCTTGCTTACCACGACTGCAGCCAAACTACATGATTCCTGCCCATCCAAATACTTTGGCTCTGTTGAGATGTGGGGGAATTAGAGCTCTGTTACCCTAGAATGATCAAACGACACTTTCAGGATGGTGTTGCAACTCACATAAGGGCTGGTTTTAGACTCAGCTCTCTGTTTTATTAAAAATACACACATGCCCCCCACATGAATAAAGTCAATCCCCTCCCACCAAACAATGCAATGGGGAGTGCCTATACACAGGATGTATATTCCAATTGGAGCATAGCCTTTCCTATTATCTATCACTGGTCCTCCCCCATGAGTCTTCTGAGGTCAGCAGACTTCCTCCCCTTCCCCCCCATGAGCCATCTGAGGTCATATTTCCTGTCCTACTAGCTTCTATTGGTATGTCCATTCTCTGCACAAGCACTCCCTAAAAATATCAGTCTGTACCTGGATGGGCCCGATACGATCTTTATTAAAACACATCCATCCAAGATACAGTTTCAAGTTGGTAATGGGTTGTAAGATATGCATAAGCCTACACGCGGAGTTCGTACCGCTTGGCGCCTTGCGTTATGAAGCCCACGTGGTACTATGCTGCTGATATGTGGATACAGGCCCGCGGTCTACTGCCAGCGACATTCGCATCGAATGCCGTGGTGGTATACACGCCGGTCTATAAGCGCAGATCTGCCATCTCATCCATTACCAAGCTGAGTACTGTAATACATACATTGTACATGCGCATGGCCCAATTGCAGCCTTCAGAGCTTTAATTAAGCCACACGAGAGACATATGAATAACACGAATATATGACACATTTAAAGTTCGACCAACAATACAAAATTTCCATGACACACCCCACATTCCAACATAGGGCGGTGGTTTTAGCACACTTCCATTTACAATTTTGTGATACACATACATTATACAATTGCCATTTTCTTGAATTTCTTCCAATTATTCTTCTTTATGCAACGCTTTTACAGTTCTGTACCAAACCTCTGTCACGTTCAGCAAACCTTTATCACATAACATTCCTCTCCATTCCTGCAATAATTTATGCCAGGCAACGCTGACCTTCAGCTTACAAACTTTCGGTACTTTAGATAACTTTTTAACTGCTTCACTTCCTTCTCTCCTTTTTACAATATCACATACTAATAATCCTTTCTGTGGCTTGACTATCTTCTGACCCATCTTCCCCCCCTCTCTGGGTCACCCAACTTCTCACTCTGTTCTGTTCTTTCACCTTAGTCTCAGCTAACGGTTTCAGAGGCAGTGCAGGCAACTATTAGATTAATATCCCTATTCCGCTGCTTTCTGTCTTCTCAGAACAAACACTAATCCACAAATACACTCAGAACAGGACATTACACCTGCCGCCCCTCGCTCCGTGAAGCCTCAGCAGCTGAACTAAACCCTCAGGGGTCTCACACCGTCAACCCCAAGTCACCATCCGTAGACGCTTGTTGCAAGGTTCCGTCTTCCAGGGGCCCACAGCTCACCTGGTCAGGACACTCATTGCAACTTATCTTTCAGCCTACTGAGTTATCACAGTCGCACAGGACGACAGACATTGAACAAATACACAGTCAGCAGAAATCCAGTGGCAGGTTCGTTAAACAGCCCCAGGCGAGCAATAAAAATTACCTGCCGCTCTTGATGACCTCTGGAAGCCGACAAAACTGGCGCCAAGGCTGGACAGAAACAAATCGTACAGTGGTAAGTATAAAAAGTACCTACCGTACTCTCAGGGGTGCGCAAATCCCTTTTGGTCTGTCCTGGCCAGCCGCTCAGTCTCACGCGCAGACTTCCATCGGTCACAACCTGGGGCCCCACGTTGGGCGCCAGCTAAAAAGGTTGGGAGAACCACAATCGGGCTCAGGGTAGGATTTCTGCTGCTGTTCCTAATTTTGAGATATGGATTGCGTGCACGCCGGAAAATAATTACACGGACAACTGTCCAGTACAACCACTTTCACATCATCTCATCTCCGTTTATTGCAGGGCGGTGCTTAACCTTTTATACATAGAGAACAACAGAGTATACGTCACTATTACGTATATACAGTCACATTCTGAAAGGCACATTTTGCTTGGTTGAAATATAGGAGAAATGTAGAAACTTGATGCTTGCTTCTCATCCCGTTATCTATTCACTCCCCTTCACATTCCCAAAGTCTAAGTAAAAGGTCCTCTCAGTGCGAAGGGAGGGGTTGAGAGCATCGCTCTGAACAAAACAAGTTAAGGAGGACTGCAAAGCCCAGCAGACAAAATATATATATATATATATATACATATACACGCACAACACATATATTTAGAAATATAAAAAAGTATAAAAGTAAATATGTATAAAATGTATATTTTAAACAGAATAGGCATTTTACCAAATCCATCACACAAACATACACAGCACATTTCAGCAGACTGTGACAGCAGACATCTTGGTTTGAGATGAGAGAGAAGAAGAGAGAACCAACAAGTTTTACACATATGCACAACTAGTAACCTTTAGTGTATAGTGCCATCTACTGGTCAAGTGATATTAACACACAAATACTATATATAGTACATGCTGTTGTATCTCCAACAAAAGTAACGTAGCTCCGTAACGCAAAAAATGGCCTGGTCAGGAAGGGGGGTAAATCCTCAGGAGGGCAATGGGTTAAGCTGCAAAGTCAGCTAGGCCAATGTGAACAAGCCAAGCATGCAACGCTTTGTGGCCGTGGCGAACATGATACCTCCTGTCTCATTCAGCAGGCAGTGCAGTGTTTTCCTAGATAACAATTGCAGCTTAGTAAAAATTTTCACATTTTAACTGAAATTACGCTTTAAAACACTGGGGTATACGAGGTACGTCCTGGGTCCTAAACTGCTTAAAAAAAAAAAAAAAAAAAAAAAAAAAGCCTCATTAAAAAAAATGAATAAGAAATGTAATATCAGCTCTTTTTCCCAACCCTCGGATCATGCAAACATTTTTTTTCAAGCATAAAACTGTATTAGGATTGTATATATTCAAATGTTTGTCGGGATTAATGTATTAAGAGCCTGAATAATGCATCAAGCAGTTATGAGCTGAGATTACTGGTTACATTACAGAATAGAATTACGAGAACACTGTAAATTGCTTTATTTTTATGTATATGAAAAGGGGGCTTTACAGTGCTGGCTTACTAGCTGGAAGATCCTTTGCAGATTTAATTAGAACTTTCACACTTTTTATGTCAATAAACATTACGGCTGTCCCCGGATTATGGTGCTGAGCCTGTGCTTTAGTGCTGCGACAATGATGGGTATTGGTGATATTAACTTAGGAGTCAAGAGAGACGGGCATTGTCTGGGAGGACGGTGTGGAAGAAAATCGCAAAACGTAAATCATGTTCCCGTATGGCTGCCTATAGTTAGCATTCTTAGAGGTGGATTTTGAAAGTAAAGCGTAGAGTGTAGGAACAAAGAATAAAAATACTCATGAACAGGGGCGGACTGACCATTTGGAAACTCGGGCAGTGCCTGAGGACCCGGGGTCAGTAGGGGGCCCCATAAGATGGTGTGAATCTGGACTAAAGTGTTGATGTGCTTTTCACACTTTGCTTATTTTCAGTTCCACATTTTCATTGTAGCGCTACCCCTGCAGGGGCCGCTTGATAATGCTCGTCTCCAATGGTTGACCTGACCTTGCAAGCCTCCCGACACCTCTCACACTCTGGGTTCAGACATTTTTCAACAGTATAGGATAATAATGCAGGAGAGACATTTTTTTTTTAGTAACACACCCAGGGGCGGACTGACCATTTGGAAACTCGGGCACTGCCCGAGGACCCGGGGTCAGTAGGGGACCCCATGAGATGCCCCTGGTACCTTTTTCATAGGCTTTTTTGAGTTTGGGCAAGGGCACAGGGGCCCCATGATCCCCTATTGCCCGGGGGCCCCATGAGTTGTCAGTCCGCCCCTGCTCATGAAAAGCAAACTGGTAAAATGGGCTTTTTCCTTCCAGTTAAAGTTGATTAACCCTGTTAAGATTTGAGGCAATCTTGTCTGGTCACTATTAAAGCTGGCCACAGTCCAGTAGAATTTTGTTTGAAACTTCTGTTAGTTTCATTTCTTAAAGGGAAAAAATTGGAAAAAAAATTGTATTTTATTGCAGAGATTTATTGAATATGTTTGTTTTTTTTTTTTTTGCCATGACATATGCATTAAAATTTCCAGCTGCCATACAGACCTCAGCTGCATGGAAATCCAAAAGTCTAAATGCCATAGTCTTCCCAGAGGTGCCCATATGGAAGAAAAATATATTTGAAATATCTTTTAAAAATTTTCTTCCAAAATATATTGCCATATATTTGAAATACTGCAATTTTGGCCATATTCAATATATTTCAAAATATATTTATATATATATATAATTATTATACAGGATTTATATAGCGCCAACGCTGCTCAGCGCTGTAGGGAGTGGGAGACAATACAGCAACAATACAGTTCAATACAAGAGGGATTTGAGGGCCCTGCTCCTTGGAGCTTACAATCTAGGAGGGAGGGGTGAATGGTACAATAGGTAATAGCTGTAGGGGAAGGATGGAGTGGTTGGAAAAGTAGAGGATATATATATATTTATTATTATACAGGATTTATATAGCGCCAACAGTTTGCTCAGCGCTTTACAATATAAAGGGAGACAATACAGCAACAATACAGTTCAATACAAGAGGGATAGGAGGGCCCTGATCCTGGGAGCTTACAATCTAGGAATATATATATATATATATATATATATATATATATACACACTGCATGTTGAAATGTTTTTCTAAAATATATTCTTCAGATTTTTTTTAAACATATAAAAAAGTCATTTTAACATATATTTTTACATATATTTGTAAATGCATTTCAAAAATGTAGACTAAATGTATTTTCAAAGACATATATTTGAAAATGTATTTAAAAAACATTTTTCATATATTTTTAAATATATAAAAAAAGCCTTTCAACATACAGTGTGTGTGTGTGTGTGTGTGTGTATGTGTATGTGTATATATATATATATATATATATATATATATATATATATATATTATATATAAAAATAAATATATATGTATATTATTATTAATATTATTATACATTATTTATATAGCGCCAAAAGGTTTGCTCAGCGCTGTACATTATAGTGGGGGACAGTACATGACACAATACAGTAACAAGACAAAACACGAGGGGTTCGATGGCCCTACTCTTTTTACAATCTAGGAGAGAGGGGATAGTAGTACAGGAGGAATATTATATATATATATATATATATAGTGTGTGTGTGTGTATGTATATATATATATATATATATATATATGTGTATGTATATATATATGTACAGTATGTGTGTGTGTGTGTGTGTGTGTGTGTATGTATATATATATATATATATATATATATATATATATGTGTATGTATATATATATATATATATATTATATTGAATACGGCCAAAATTGTTGTATTTCAAATATATGTCAATATATTTGGGAAGAATATTTAAAAAAATATATATTTAACATATATTTTTCTTCCATGTGGGGATTTATTGAATGTTTATTTTATTTTTTTATTTGGCCATGATATATGCTTTAAAATTCCAGCTGCTGTACAGACCTCAGATGCATGGAAATCCAAAGGTCTAAATGCCATAGTCTTCCCAGAGGTGGGAAGATGCCCTTCGTATCAAGTAGTTGTACATGCACCAGACCCGACCATAGAGAGTAATGACTTCCCAGTGAAAGAGAGACTTTAATCACTTGCCTACCAGGCACTTATACCCCCTTATTTACCAGGCCAATTTTCAGCTTTCAGCGCTGCCGCACTTTGATTGACAATTGCGCGGTCATGCAACATTGTACCCATATGAAATTTTGATCATTTTTTTCTCACAAATAGAGCTTTCTTTTGGTGGTATTTAATTGCCACTGGGCGCTTTACTTTTTGCGCTATAAATACAAAAAGTGCAAAAAATTTGAAAAAAAAAAAAGTTTCTTTGCTTCTATTATAAAATTTTTCAAACAGGTAATTTTTCTCCTTCACTGATGTGCGTTGATGAGGCAGCACTGATGGGCACTGATAGGCAGCACTAAAGGGCACTGATAGGCAGTACTAATGAGGTGGCACGGATAGGCGGCACTGATAGACAGCACTAATGAGGTGTCACGGATAGGCGGCACTAATATGCAGCACTGATAGGCGGCACTGATAGGTGACACTGATGATGGGTACTGATAGACGGCACTGACTGGCATCACTGCTGGGCACTGACTGGCGGCACTGACTGGCACAACCCCTGGGCACTGACTGGTGGAACTGACTGGCACAAGTGGGTGGGCACAGGTGGGTGGGCACAGGTGGGTGCACTGCTGGGCACAGGTGGGTGCACTGCTGGGCACAGGTGGGTGCACTGCTGGGCACAGGTGGGCGCACTGCTGGGCACAGGTGGGCGGAGCTAGTGGGCGCACTGCTGGGCACAGGTGGGCGGAGCTTGCGGGTGGCACTGCTGGGCACCGATCATCAGGGCACTGATCATCAGTGCCCTGATGATCGGTGCCGATCCCCGCTCTGACAACTGCCGGTTCTCGGCAGTACTTTCCTCACGATCTGACAGCGTGAGGAAAGTGCAGCCGAGAACCGGCACTTGCATTTCCCTCTGATCAGCGTGTCATTGGACACCGCTGATCACGTGGTAAAAGGCCACTGTGATTGGCCTTTTACCACATCACGTGATCAGCTGTGTCCGTAGGACACAGATCGCCGGGTGCGCGCCCCCTGGGGTGCGCAGGAGAGCGCATTCTGGGAGGACGTCATATGACGTCCACCCAGAACTGGCCAGCCGCAGTGCAGCCGTCATTCTGCTATCTGCGGTCGGCAGGTAGTTAAAGAAGATCTCTGAGATAGGTAAAAAAAAAAAATCACCCATTAGTATACCTCCCTACACAAAACAGTTAATAAGATTTTGAAAATTCTTACCATTTAGGAGAAAAATGTCAAATTGTATTTTCATGACCTTATCTCTGTAATTCAAAAGATAACAGCATCTGCTGTGCCAAGAAGGAGGTGTAACAGGCGGTATTACATCATATCCTCTCCTCTCTCTCTGCAGTAAAAGGTAACTAGTAGTAGTGAATGTGAGTGGGTACACTAGGTCTGTACATGTTGAATGTGTCTGAGAATCTCGGTCCGCCCACCACTGCAAGTGGGACTGAATTACATCACTGCTTCCTGGAGAAAGAACTACAGAAGGGATGTGCCAAGACCAGTGGCTGGGGGAATAGGAGCCATAGCAGCCACTGGCCTTACAAACAGGAAACCAAAGAGAATTAGCAACTTGATCTGAAAATTAATAAGCTATTTCAGAGCAACTACTGAATGAACCAGAAGATGGATGACATATTCATGGAAGGTAGGAAATCAGCACCAAGGACATGTAAAGAAGTTTTTGCCCAGAATTCTGCTCTAAATACACTGAAAGTGCAAACAAAATGCTGACCTGTCAGAAATCCAGTGTTCTCCTAACTTTCTATTTGTGCTGACAAGCCAGCATTTTTTTTGCACCAAAATCCCAACAAGCATTGTCCGTCTGAACTTCTGGACTACAGAACTTCGCCTACCCACATGGAAGAAAAATATATTTTAAATATATTTTAAAAATACTTTCTTAATATATTCTTCCCAAATATATTGACATATATCAAATATTACAATTTTGGCCATATTGAATATATTTCAAAAATATATTTCAATATATTTGTGAATATATTATTAAAAATATATTCAGAACACATGCTGAAATATATTTCAAAGTGTAAAAAATAAAAAAAAAAATTTAGAAAAATTATAATTTGTGGTTTTAAACTAATTTGTGTTTTTTTTTTTTTTTTACTAAAAAGATAACTGAATAAATTTTGGCCAAGATTTATGATGAAATATTATTTATTTGCAAAAGTTTGTAAGAAAAACACTTTTTTTTTTCAAACTTTTTGGACTTTTTCATTTATATAGCAAAAAAAAAAATAAAAATCCCAGTGGTGAAAAAATACCACCAAAATAAAGTTTGATGTCTCAAAAAAATTCTAAAAAAATTCATATGGGTACAGTGTTGCTGACCGCGCAATTGTCATTCAAAGTGTGACAGCGCTGAAAACTGAAAATTGGCCTGGACAGGAAGGGAGTGAAAGTGTCCGGACTTGAAGTGGTTAAATTATTTTTTAGCTGTGTACAAAAAAAACTTTTGCAAAAATGGCTCTGGCAGTGATAAGGTTAGTGGGCTGATTTTTTTTTTTTTTTCACTGAAAAAGCAGTCATCCGCCAATAAAGGAGTAACAGGAGTCTTTGCTTATACAGGGTGCAGCAACATAACTTCCTTTTTTCAAAACGCAATAAAACCCATTTTATGAATCAGAATTGTTTTTATTGTCTTTAATAATGTAGGTACATATCTAAAGTTCTGTTTTACACAGTTTTGAAAATCATATCAGGTAGGTGACGCCCCCCATTGTCCATACACTGAATAAGCCGATTTCTGGTGGTTTTCATGACCCTTACAGCATAGCAGCGGGTATGTTGGCAGTTTCTGCGTGGATGTTGGCCTTCAGGTCTTGTAGGGTCCTTGGACGCTTTACATAAACGTGGGGTTTCAAAAAACCCCACAAAAAATGACAGATATGAGTACCGGCCCCCGTTGCTGGTACCATGTGACCTGCTGTGACCAATCACAGCAGGTCACATGACAGTTGTATACAATGGATGGCTTCATTCATGCCATCCATTGTATACTACTGCCTAGCTGTGAATGGTCACAGCTAATCACATGCACATGTCATGTGATTAGCTGTGACCAAATCACAGCTAAGCACAAAAAAAAAAAAAAAACCTGAATGAATCGATTTCATTCAGGTAAATGCTTGCTTATAGCAAAGTAATTCTTTGCTATGAGCAAATTGTGTAAAAAAAAAAAAATACTGATCACTTCCCCAAAAGTAGTGCAATGTTACTATGGTAACATTGTACTACTTTGGTCATAGTAAAATATGAAAAAAAATCTTTAAAAAAAATTAAAAAAATTTAATAAAAAATTAAAAATAATAAAAAAATAAAATAAATAAATATATATATATATTTTTTTCATACTGTCACCAGTCAGTGTCCCTGTTCACCGCCATGTCAGTTATATGATGATGCTGTACTGCACTGGTGACAGTATGTAAAAAAAAAATAGTGAAAATAATTTTTAAAATTTTTTCATTTTCCGAAAAATTATGAAAAAAATAATACAACTTCAAAAAACTCGCCATGCCTCTTATGAAGTACGTCGGACTGTCTACTCTGCAAAAAGGGGTCATTTGGGGATATCTGTACTATTCTGACATTCTTGGACCTCAAGAAATTAGATTGGCTGTCAGTACTTCAGGATTGATCAATATTCAGATATACACCATAGTTTGTGAACTCTATAAATTTCCTACAAACTAAAAAATACATCCTAATTTGGGTTATTTTCACCAAAGACATGTAGCAGAATACATCTCGGCCTAAATTTATGAAGAACAATTATTTATTTGTAAACTTTTATAACAGAAACAAAGAAAAACTTGTTTTTTTTTTTTAATTTTTGGTCTTTTTTTGTTAATTTAGCAAAAAATAAAAACCCCAGCGGTGATTAAATACCACCAAAAGAAAGCTCTAGTTGTGTGAAGAAAATGATAAAATTTTAGTTTGGGTACAGTGTTGTATGACCGCGCAATTGTCATTCAAAGTGTGAGAGCGCTGAAACCTGAAAAATGGCCTGGGCAGGAAGGTGTAAAATTGTCCGGTATTGAAATGGTTAATATTATTATACAGGATTTATACATCGCCAACAGTTTGCTCAGCGCTTTACAATTCATACCAGAGCCATCCTTTATTCCACAGTGGGATTGGGTGGATATTTGAAGATGAACACTATCTGTGCAAAGGAGGTGAATACTTCTGCTCATCGTCTGAATTTCAAATCTCTCTATATTTCGAATACAGAGGAAATAATTAGCGTGCCGCGCATGCTGCTTCTTATATGGGCACAACATGTTCTGTTTTCTGGCACTGCTGATGAACAGAGCACCTTGGGTGACGTGACACCCTCTGGGGAGGCCAGGTTTCAAAGCAAACAAACCCACCAACAACTTAATTACCTACTTATTGCCAAAGTCCGAAACTGTTTAATATTCACTTTGTGCGGATGCCGTTGTCTGATCATTAATCATGTTTAGTTGCACCTGCAATTATTTTTTTCATATCTTTAATATGCCAATTTTATTGCCAAGACGTCTCTCAGGAGGTTTGTAAGTGATTAAGCCGTGTTAATTGTTGCATGAATTTTCAGATTGTTTCAAAGTCAGCGTGATCAAAGCAGAAAACAAGGTTATTATTTTTTTTTTCCCCCCACCGATTGAGTTGTAATATGTTTGCAAAACCTTGAAAACGCCATGTTACAGTTTGAAGGCATTCCCGCAAGCTTCGGAGCACTCAGAGACGGCATGGTTTGGAAGTTTATTTCTTATGGAGCCAAAAGGAGTGTTTATTAATGAGCCTGTGGTCATTTGGAAGCCCAGCTCATTAACCACCTGCCCTCCTGGGGATTTACCCCCCCCCCTTCCTGGCCAGGCCATTGTTTTGCGTTACTTTAACTGACAATTGCGCGGTTATGCAACGCTGCATCCAAATTAAATTTGCGTCCTCTCTTTCCCACAAATTGAGCTTTCTTTCGGTGGTATTTGATCACCTGTGCGTTTTTATTGTTTGTACTATAAAAAAAAAGACTGATAATTTTGAGAAAAAACTATATTTTTTTATTATTTGCTATTAAACACATCCAGTAAGAAAAATTTTGTTGTAAATTTAGGCCAAAATGTATAATACGTGTATATTAATTGGTTTATGTGAAAGTTATAGCATTTACAAATGGCGGTATATATACTGGGATTTTTTTTTTCTATTATTTTACTAGTAATGCAGGCGATCAGCAACTTATAACGGGACTGCGGCTGGCATTCTGACACTGGGGGGGGACTCATTTCGTGTCAATGACATGCCCTTTTTTTTTTTTTTTTAAATTTAGAGAAGAAAACAGACCAAAGGAAAAAGTACAATACAAAGCTTAAAGTGACAGTACACCAACCAAATAAACAAAAATAATGAAAAAAACCTAAATACAAAGAGCCAAGAATTAAATTAAACTCTAAATACACCCCCCAAAAAACACTCCAGAAGCAATTTATAAATAAAGAAATAAAATAACTTGCGGATTAATGTTAGAAATTGAGAGTTTCTGTTTCAATAACATTTTAGCAACGGTGAAATATGTAATTTTGCATCAGAATCAAATTTTGCAATATTTAGTCTGCTCATTCCTAGTGTAAAATAGACATGCGCATGCCACAAATTTTCTTTTAGTTTCGGATACATTTGTTCATTGAAGAATTTTGTTTCATCATACTCGTTATGTTGACCCAATTCGTTTTCTAAATTTGTTTTGTTGGTCTAGGTGGATTTGAAAAATTTTGCAGTTTTTACAGAAGATTGCTATATTGCTATCGGACAGATATTAATCAGACAGATTTGATATTTTCTGATTATAGTCCATCCCACCAAGAGAAATGGCATGAGCTGATTGGACAACTTCAGATCTATTAGTTTTCCAAATCCAAATTATCAAATGAATTTTAAAATTGAATTAATTTCCCCATGGGTTCAAACTACTATCGCATCGTGTGATAGCTTCCAAATGAAACAAATGCATTCATTTTGTTATACTTTTTTTTTTGATTCATTGTCATTCATTTCTGTGTCCATTCAGAGATTTGCATGTATCCAAATCTCCAAAAATGAAATTTTCTTTCGAAAAATGAATCAAAATGAAAAGAATTGCACATGTCTAGTGTTAAGACATATGCACTAGGATAAGGCTTGGTGATGTTTTCAGGCATGTTCTAACAAGCATAGCTGGGATCCAACAAAGGCAAAAATGTAGGAAAATAATAGATACAGTATCAATTATTAAAAAAAATGGCTGTATACAACATGCTTTCAACATCTCCAACTTCTCATATTGACTGCAGTATAGCCCTGGCCAAAAGTTTGGAGAATTACACAAATATTAATTTTCACAAAGTCTGCTGCTTCAGTATTTTTAGATCTTTTTGTCAAATGTTACTAATTACAAGCATTCCATAAGTGTCAAAGGCTTTTATTGACAATTACATTAAGTTAATGCAAAGAGTCGGTATTTGCAGTCTTGACCCTTCTTTTTCAAGACCTCTGCAATTCGTCCTGATATGCTGTCAATCAACTTCTGGGCCACATGCTGACTGAAGGCAGTCCATTCTTACATAATCAATTTGTCAGGATTTGTGTGGTTTTTTGTTCCTCCTCTTGAGAATTGACTACAAGTTATCAATGAGATTAAAGTCTGGGGAGTTTCCTGGCCATGGAGCCAAAATCTCAATGTTTTGTTCCCCAAGCCAATTAGTTATCAATTTTGCTTTATGGCAAGGTGCTCCATCATGCTGGAAAAGGCATTGTTTGTCAGCAAACTGTTCTTGGATAGTTGGGAGAAGTCGGAGGATGTTTTTGGACCAGGGGCGGACTGACCATTTGGAAACTCGGGCACTGCCCGAGGGCCCGGGGTCAGTAAGGGGCCCCATGAGATGCCCCTGGTACCTTTTTCATAGGCTTTTTTGAGTTTGGGCAAGGACACAGGAGCCCCATGATCCCCTATTGCCCAGGGGCCCCATGAGTTGTCAGCCCACCCCTGTTTGGACCATTCTTTATTCATGGCTGTGTTCTTAATCAAAATTGTGAGTGAGCCCACTCCCTTGGCTGAGAAGCAACCCCACGCATCAATGGTCTCAGGATGCTTTACTGTTGGCATGACACAGAATTGATGGTAGAGCTCACCTTTTCTTCTCTGGGCAAGATTTTGCCCGGATGACCCAAACAATTGGAAGGGGGATTCATCAGAAATAATGACTTTACCCCAGTCTTCAGCAGTCCAATCCCTGTACCTTTTGTAGAATATCAGTCTGTCCCTGATGTTTTTTCCTGGAGAGGAGTGGCTTCTTTGCTGCCCTTCTTAACACCAGGCCATCCTCCAAAGGTCTTCGCTTCACTGTATGTGCAGATGCACTCATACCTGCCTGCTGCCATTCCTGAGCAAGCTCTGCACCGGTGGTGCCCCAATCCCGCAGCTGAATCAACTTTAGGGGATGGTCCTGGAGTGGCGCTTGTTGGACTTTCTTGGGTGCCTTGAAGCCTTCTTCACAACAATTGAACCTCTATGCTTGAAGTTCTTGCTGATCCAATAAATGGTTGATTTAGGTGAAATCTTATTAGCAGCAATATCCTTGCCTGTGATGACTGCATGTGTTCCTTGCAGGTAAATTAATATTTGTGTCATTCTCAAAACATTTGGCCAGGGCTGTATGTGGAATTAGCTGGGAATCTTGAACCAACAAGATCAAGAACCAAGTTTGTGACTCAACATGGTGGCATCTATGAGAATCGTCTATTTTGGATATTTTGTCCCTTTAACCTCCCTAGCGGTATGATTATTTTAGATTTTTGGTGCTGAAAGCGTTACCATTATTTTGCATGGAAATTTGGCGTTTTATATTGTAGGCTGTAATTCTTTGGAATAACTCACTGAAATCTGTCCGAACAAGAGTCTAGTAAACATCCCGGGTATGATAAAACTTGAAACACGAAATCATCAATTATAATTTTAATAAATAATCATAAAAAATAATAATATAATAATAAATTTAATTCAATAATATGATCAAACCAAATACACTGAAATCTGAAATAGAGCGCCAAGTTCACACATCGCTGATCTTAGTCGCAAAATCGTTTTCAGTGTCTGATGACGAATTTCCCCCACGAATCATTATCACTCAATTGTGCAAGTGGTTCTGATTTACTATCGCTGTTCTCTAGCTGGTCTAAAACCGATTTTGACCTAAAGGGACGCTTTTTGGACGCCATGGACGTTTCTCAGTTTCCAGGTAGAAAGAACAGTAAAAATGCAGGCAGGGGACAGGACAAAGCACTCGGGACAAAATGTATGTGAAATGGTTTGATACAGGAATGTGATTTTTGTGAATGTCACTTTTTGTCATTTTCAAATTTCCTGCCGTTCCGTCCCCCGTACGTCCCGACGTCGCAGGGAACGGAACCCAGATGACAGATGCCGGCATCCGCTGGATTACATTGCAGGGAACACTGCAGGAGGGACATCGCGGGAGCGCAGGACAAGGTAAGTGATCGAGGGATCGCGGAGCAGCGCCGCATAGTATTCAAGAGTGTAGCTCGGTGTTACCGCTTGTGGTACTGAAACTTTACCCCGAGCTACACTCGGGAATATCGCCAGGGAGGCTACGGAAATATAAAGCATTGCTACGTTAGATCTGGATTCCAGATAATATACATTTCCAAGGCATTGCTGTTTACCCTTCAGTGGAAGTCAGAGTTGATTATTAGTTTGACCGAACTAGATGTTTCTTTCTTTAACCTTTTTTTTCTATATATATATATTTTTTTTTTCTGTTCCATTCCCAATTATTATGTTGGAGCCAAGAAACCAAAACAAAGAGGAGAGAAAATCAATAGAAACAAAGTAGAGTGATGTATACAGAGAACAGAGGGGTGCCCAGAGCCCAGACTGGATACAGCGAAGGTAAGGTAAACAGAATTATTTTAACATCAATTCAACAGAGATCCATTTCTTTTCAGTAGATTAATGTGCATCTCAAACATACTGCAGCAAGAGTGTAGAAATACCACAGGCGATGTACCGCGAGTTGTAGACCAAGCCAGGACTGGCTGCCCAGCTCCAATACAGGCACATTTCTCCATGTTTTAACCCTTTAAACCTCTTGTTGACTGTTTAACCCTTTGAGGACCATAAGATTACGGAATGCCAAAAGAATCAATTTTTTTTTTTAAAGTTCGTACACTTCAGTTGCTGTAACTAAGCCATTTCATGAAATAATTGGCAAAACACTAGATCCATTTGTTGATAAGAACTAATATTTTGACTCAAACCAAAAAAAAAAGTATTTTAAGTTCTTAATCAGATGATACAGGCAATTAAAAACATGGGACAAATATGTCCCTTGGTCCTCAAAGGGTTAACGCACATGTGGGGCAGCAGAGCAGGCAGACCTTATAGTCATATTAAATCCTCAGTTTCTTAAATACTTTCAGCAGCTGATTTATTTACCTAGTATGGAGCTTCTTCATCTTTTACCTTCCCTAGCGGTCTGATTACGTCCATATTTCTGTGCTCAAAGCGGTACTTTTTTTGCATTGAAATATGTCTTTTTTTTTTATTGTAGGCTGTAATTTTTAGAAATAACTCACTGAAATCTGTCCGAACAAGATTACAAGAAGTAAACATCCCGGGTATGATAAAACTTGAAACACGAAATTATAAATTATAATTTAATAAATAATTATAAAAAATAATAATATAATAATAATAAATTTAATTCAATAATATAATCAAACCAAAAACACTGAAATTTGAAATATAGCGCCAAGTTCGCACATCGCTGAGCTTAGTTGCAAAATTGTTTTCAGTGTCTGATGAGGAATTTCCCCCACGAATCATTATCACTCAATTCTGCAAGTGGTTTTGATTTACTATCGCTGTTCTCTAGCCGGTCTAAAACCGCTTTTGACCTAAAGGGACGCTTTTTGGACGCCATGGACGTTTCTCAGTTTCCAGGCAGAAAGAACAGTAAAAATGCAGGCAGGGCGCAGGACAAAGCACTCGGGACAAAATGTATGTGAAATGGTTTGATACAGTAATGTTATACTATGTGATTTTAGTGTATTTAGTGAATATCAGTTTTTGACATTTTTAAATTTCCCTCCGTTTCTGTCCCCATGCGTCCTGCCGTCGCAGGGAACTGAACCCGAAGACGGATGCCGGCATCGGCCGGAGGACATTGCCTGGGACACTGCGGGAGGGACATTGCGGGAGCGCAGGACAAGGTAAGTGAAGAAGAGATCCCGGAGCAACGCTGCAGGGTATTCCCAAGTGTAGCTCAGGGTTACCGCTTTTGGTGCTGAAAATTTACCCCAAGCTACACTCGGGAATACCGCCAGGGGGGTTAATCCTTTCCTATTTCCTTGTTGAAACTGGTGCCCTGACCGCTGCTGCAGGTATTCTATTTCAGGTTGGACCATTTCTCTTGCAGCATCCCATGGAGCCACCCTTGTATGCAGGTGTAAGAGGGGCTTTGTGGTTGGCTAATTTTGGCGCCCAAGCACAAGGCCCTACCCCCATTCCAGCCCTGCTAGAACACTGTCCCTCCTGCTAAGGACACACCCTCTTGTGCCCTGCTCCTTGCCATACGCCTCCTTACAACACTCCCAGTCATAGACCTTTTTATCTCGAAGAAGAAATGTCCACACAATAAATACATTTACTGCAACTTTAATGTTTAGGGAGTGGTACTACAGTCACATCACAGGGACATACATTCCAGAGTGATACAGTCAATCACATATAGTGGATGATGCGCTGTAGTCGCAGGTGAAAGCAGCACCTCAACAGCTATCGCCCCACAGTTTCGTGTCTGCCCAGGGTTATCAGTACTCTCATGACTGTGTACTCTGTAGACACCTCCTAGCTGGGTACATCTCTCCCGTGAACCCTCCAGGGAAGCAGCCTCACACAGGGATCTCCAGCCTAGCCTAAAAGGCCTTTTGCATCCCACTCTTGACCCCACCTCCATAAAAGGACAGAATGACTACAGCCGACTTCTCTTATCTACAAGTGAGGGCTCTACCTAAAAGGGCCCTAACACCTCCTTTCACTATCTGTTGTACCAGGCACTATTCTTGTACAGAGTAACCTAGTGGCTAAGTGGCTAACTGCACCTGCCTACATAGAGACTAGAGTTGTGCCTCTGTACACTGTGTGCATTAACAGAAACACACCACTCTGTTGAATGGCAAGGCACTCCCCTGTATCTTCCTCCCCTTCCCCCTTCACTACTCCAAGCAGACATGCTGGAGGCAGCACTGTCCAATGTTAACTCTTTCCTGTGAGGACTGGAAGTTCTGGGAAGCAGCACTGAAAGAACAAGAGCAAGCGGCATGGAAAGCTTTAAATTGCAAGTGCTGGGTTAAGAATTGTAAAAAATTGTTTATTGGTGGTCAATGAACTGAGGATTTTAATACTATTTTAACCCTCACTGCATGCTCCCAGCATTCTGACTGCACTGTCGCCGACAGCTCCCTGGTTTCTCTTTACATTGAGGAGCATGTGGGAGGAGATCCCTATCATGTTACTGCTGTGACAGCCAATCACAGTGGTCACAATACCAAGAATTCCACCTCCCTTCATTCAGAATCTCTTAAAGGGCCAGAGGAGACGGCAGCAAAAGGTTAAAGGCAATGCAACTACAAAGAAAGATGAACATGCCTGTTACTGGACTGAAATCAGAAGAAATGGTGTCAACCCTGCCCTACTCAATCCCACCCCCTTCACTCATCTTCACAACATGGACAGTAATTGTTCTGTAGTCCAAGATAAGAACTAGAGAGGCCTAATTAGACTCTAGAACAGCAATGGGCAAACTACGGCCCGGCGGACCTTTTAATCCGGCCCGCGGAGCGTGATACTGTCAGGATGATCTGTCCCCCTCGATGTATCTGCGCATGTGCCGGAGATCGCCGATCGGCTGCTAATGCCTGAAACTGGCACATGCGCAGATACGTCGAGGGGGACAGATCCTCATAGGAGACAGATTTTCATGCTACACCGGAACTGCGAGAGGAACGCGCGGAGCAAAGGTAAGTGAATTGACACAGGGGGGGCTTGGGGACTTAATATGGGGGATGAATTAATATGGGGAATGAATTACTATAGGGGATGAATTACTATGGGGGATGAATTACTATATGGGGGATGAATTACTATGGGGGATGAATTACTATAGGGGATGAATTACTATGGGGGATGAATTACTATATGGGGAATGAATTACTATAGGGGATGAATTACTATGGGGGATGAATTACTATATGGGGGATGAATTACTATGGGGGATGAATTACTACGGGGGATGAATTACTATGGGGGATGAATTACTATAGGGGGGGTGAATTACTATATGGGGGATGAATTACTATGGGGGATAAATTACTATATGGGGGATGAATTACTATGGGGGATGAATTTCTATGGGGGATGAATTACTATGGGGGATGAATTACTATGGGGGATGAATTACTATATGGGGGATGAATTACTATGGGGGATGAATTACTATGGGGGATGAATTACTATAGGGGGGATCAATTACTATAGGGGATTAATTACTATATGGGGGATGAATTACTATGGGGGATGAATTACTATGGGGGATGAATTACTATATGGGGGATTAATTACTATAGGGGGGATGAATTACTATAGGGGGGATGAATTACTATAGGGGGGATGAATTACTATAGGGGGGATGAATTACTATATGGGGGATGAATTGCTATATGGGGGATGAATTACTATAGGGGGGATGAATTACTATATGGGGGGTGAATTACTATGGGGGATGAATTACTATGGGGGATGAATTACTATATGGGGGATGAATTACTATGGGGGATTAATTACTATATGGGGGATGAATTACTATGGGGGATGAATTACTATGGGGGATGAATTACTATATGGGGGATGAATTACTATGGGGGATGAATTACTATATGGGGGATTAATTACTATGGGGGATGAATTACTATATGGGGGATGAATTACTATATGGGGGATGAATTACTATGGGGGATGAATTACTATATGGGGGATGAATTACTATGGGGGATGAATTACTATATGGGGGATGAATTAGTATGGGGGATGAATTACTATGGGGGATGAATTACTATATGGGGGATGAATTACTATATGGGGGATTAATTACTATGCTTACTATGGGGGAATATTACTATACTTACTATGGATGACACATACACATCATTCATCTACTCTTGGTCCGGCCCCCGGGTCCAATATATGAACCCATTGCGGCCCTCAAGTCAAAAAGTTTGCCCACCCCTGCTCTAGAATGTCCACAGGATAAAATACAGCTTTGAAATGTTTTATTTATTTAATAGAATTAAAGTGTTACTAAACCTTGGACTCTGTATTCACTATATCTGGTCTCCCCGGACCCTGCATTCACTATATCCGGTCTCCCTGGACCCTGCATTCACTATATCTGGTCTCCCCGGACCCTGCATTCACTATATCCGGTCTCCCTGGACCCTGCATTCACTATATCTGGTCTCCCCAGACCCTGCATTCACTATATCTGGTCTCCCTGGACCCTGCATTCTCTATATCTGGTCTCCCCGGACCCTGCATTCACTATATCTGCTTTCCCCGGACCCTGTATTCACTATATCTGGTCTCCCCGGACCTTGCATTCAATATATCTGGTCTCCCAGGACCCTGCATTTACTATAGCTGGTCTCCCAGGACCCTGCATTCACTATATCTGCTCTCCCCGGACCCCGCATTCACTATATCTGGTCTCCCAGGGCCCTGTATTCACTATATCCAGTCTCCCCGGACCCTGCATTCACTATATCTGGTCTCCCAGGACCCTGCATTCACTATATCTGGTCTCCCCGGACCCTGCATTCACTATATCTGGTCTCCCCGGACCCTGCATTCACTATATCCACTCTCCCACAGTACACACAACATGGAAGTGCAGTTATTTTAGTAAATATAAACTGCTAAATACCTTTTCTCATCAGCAGTATATAGCAGTCTTGTGACCTCTATCAGTGTCCTGCAAAGCACTGGTTAAAGTTTGTAGGAGGAGTTTGCATTCTCCCCTGATTGCCCTATGAGGCTGCATGACCCTCTGTCTAGACCCTCTGATTGGCCCTGTGCTGATCATATGTAAAAAAAAAAAACTCTCTAGCAATACACACTAACCTGAGCACGTGCAGCTTGCCTCAGAGTTTATGTACTATCAGCAGATGGATTGGGGACAGTAGAAGGGGAGGATCCGAGCAACCAGGATCAAACAGCGTTTTTACACAACGCGGAGGATTAACCCCTTAGGTTCCACAGGGAGTATAACACGCATGCATTACTGCATCTACAGACTGATTTTACTGTTGTGGGCTCAGTAACACTTTAAAGGGAGCAAATAATAGAAGTTCAGGTTTACTTACACTTTAAGTGATGTTATTTTTTTCCTGACATATTTTTGACTGCTACTCTTGTCTACTATCCCTTTGAGTTACTTTCGTTCAACAAACGGTATATTTCTGTGCATCATAAAGATTTTGGAATTTTCCTAGAAGCCATTTCATCTGTACCCGCACCTGTTCTTTGTTCTCCATCCTATTTAACCTGTTTATTAATGATTTAGAAGCTAGAATGGAAAGCGGTAAATCAGAGTTGGCCGGTGACACATAATGATGTAGGGTTGTAAACGCAGAGAACAGTGGGCGGCATTTCAAAAAGCAGCGCGACTCAGCAATAAATGTGTCATCTGTGCTTTGGTGAAGAAAGGAATAAAAATGTTGAACAGTAACTTTTTACTGACTCTTTAAAGTTTTTCTGTTCCAGTTTGGGCAGATAATACTTTCCCATTCCATAAAATACAAGCAGATGCAAACGATCACTATGTAAAGTGTATCTAAATCCCAAACAATTTTTCTAGTATCGGGTGGAGTCAAGGCTGTTATTAGAAACCACAGGGCCCCATACAGCCAGTTCCAAGGCTGATCAGAAGAAGTGCCATCCTGATGATTGGCTCTTGTTGGTTGTTCAAGTGGAACCTGACAGTAAGGAATTCCAAGACTACACTAAGAAATTTAAAAAAGAAAAACTTACACTGGTCAAGATGGAGAGGATCAACTACCTATATCTGTCAAAAATCTTCCAGTCCAAAAAGGAGACAAATAAGAAAACCTCCCAGCCCGCCCCCCGCAAAAAAATCCCAACAGTTTACTATGCTTCAGTTATGAATGAACACAGCGAGTGATTGGTACTGATCACTCATTGTGTTCATTCAGGAAAGGAAATGTATGGTAAATGTAACATGCTTACCAGACCTTTCCCTTACTCTCCATCCTGAAGGATCCTATTGTGATTGGAACTGCCAGTGGGAAGCTGCAGCACTGCGGGGGTGAGGGCACACAGGTTGGACCTTGAAAGCATGGGGAAGCATATGGCTCACAGGGAGGATGGTGAGTGCAGCTGGGGGAATTACTGGAACCGATCCCCTGTATGGTTCCCTCTGCAGCAGCTGAAAGCCAGTGGGAGGGAGAAGAAGCTGGCTTTCAGTTGCTGAAGGGAAAGCCATACAGGGGATCAGTTCCAGTAATTGCCCCCAAACCGTGCTGACCACCCTCCCTGCCCATATCAAATTCACCCAGCTGCCTGGACCCCCTTGCTGGCGTGTGCCCCATACAGGAGGACTGGTGGTACCCCCTTACCCATGGCCCTGGGTGGACTATCCCACATGGAAGAAAAATATATTTGAAATACTACAATATTTTCCATATTCAACATATTTCAAAATATATTTCAATAAATATATATTTTTAAAAATATATTTGTAAAAATATATTTTTTAAGACTATGTTCTTTAGATTTTTTTAACATATAAAAAAGTCATTTTAACATAAATTTTTACATATATTTGTAAATGCATTTCAAAAATGTAGATTTGTATTTTTAAAGACATACAGTATATTTCAAATGTATTTTTAAAAATATTTTTCATATATTTTGTAATACAAAAACATTTCAACATGCAATATGTGTATATATATATATATATATATATATATGTGTGTGTGTGATTTTGCATTTCTGAGTTAGGGGGTGCACACGAGTCGCGTGTGCCCTACCCGCGGCCTTGGCTGTCAATCACCGGGTCCTGACTGCTGATTGCTCGCCTCCACCTAGTGATCGAGGAGCATTACAGACAGAGGAGAGAACTGAAAGTAAACAATACAGATCTCTCCCCTGTCAGCTCCTTCACACTGCTATGCATGGCTTTGGTAGGCCATGCAAAGCAGTGTGCTTACAGTGAAGCACACACACAGCACTTGGCCAATCACAATGCACTGTCAGAGCACAGTGCTTTGTGGGGTTCTGAGGGTGAACAGCCCGCCAAATGTCCTGACCATACCATAGGGCCACCTGATGTCAACCGGGTGACCCCACCCCCTTGTGACATTATCATGCACTGTGATTGGCCAAAGCACTATGCCTTGGCCAATCACAAAGCACTGTCAGAGCACAGTGCATAGTGGGATGCCGCAGGTGAACATCCAGCCAAATGTCCTTACCGTTCGTGTATTCGCGAACATCAAGCACAACATTAGTTCTGATATTGGACAGCCTTCTGGTTCCGGTATTCGTTGAGTTTTGGACCTGCATACTTTTGAGAAAAAGCAACTCTTTCAGGAATTTTCCGCCTACACATTCTCCTTTAAATATTTTGTTGTCCTGCATTACGGTTTTAATTTTGTTGAAAGGTAAAATGCGGCTTTAAGTTATTAGTTGTTGACTTAGCATATCAGCAGCTATATTGACTTTCTATCAAGCCTTTGTGGGCTTGTAGGGAAGCTTTAAAAGAGATTCTCAGCAACATACCTACACAGATAGATACAGTACATGGACCGTACACAGCAACATTTACCTATAAATAATTACTTTTAACACTGAATGACAGAAGCAAGATTGGATGACCCAGAATCCCTATCTACTGAGAACAGAGCCTGAAGTAGCAGACTCAGGGTGAACATTGTGTTTAGGTCAGCTCTAATCTCAGCCATTTCTAAGACTCTTGTTCTTTTATGACAGCGAAGGCTCTTGTATGTGTCACTGTCGAAGATTTTTTTGTTTACCGTGTCATTCACCTAACATGTGGCAGATCTCTTTGTGCAACTTGGAAATACCTTTGTTTCATTTAAGTTCAAGATCTACGCTTCAAGGGAAGTGACTTTGCAAGCCTGCAAGTTAAATTCTTAAAATATTCCGCAACAGTATACTTTTTTTTTATTATATCTTTTATTGGATTTTTTTTCCTTTACCCCCTTCCTGACCAGGGCAATTTTCAGCTTTCAGCGCTATCACACTTTGAATGACAATTGCGCGATCATGCAATACTGTACCCATATGAATTTTTTACCATTTTTTTGAGACAGATAAAGCTTTATTTTGGTGGTATTTATTCACCACTGGGATTTTTATTTTTTTACTATGTAAATGAAAAGTCCAAAAAGTTTGAAAAAAAGTGTTTTTTTTTATAAAATTTTGCAAATAAATAATATTTCATCATAAATCTTGGCCAAAATTTATTCCGTTATTTTTTTAGTAAAAAAAAAAAATCCAAATTCGTTTATAACCAAAAATTATAATTTTTAAACATTTTTTTTTACATTTTTATTTTTTTTTATATTATTATTTTGTATTTTTATTTTTATTTTTTTACATACTTTCACCCTAGCAGTAAAGTGTCACCATGGTGACACTGTACTACTTGTGGGGGGTGATGAAGATTTTTTTTTTTTTTTTTTTTTTTTTTTTTTACACTGATTGCTTTTACACCCATATAGGATGTAAAAGCAATCATTTCTCTTTCTCTCTGTCTGCATTCTTGCAGTCATTGAGAAGTACTGAGTGAGCTGTGATTGGTCACAGCTTGTCACATGGTACAAGGCTGTTGTGAATAGCCTTGTACCATGTGACCTCTGTGATCATTCACAGATTTCACACGTAGTAAGCAATGATGTCTCAAGTGACATCTTGCTTACTACTTTGCATGTGATCACTGATTCGCCAATCAGTGATCACATGATCAGGACCTCGTACAGAGGTCCCATCCGACGATCGGTGTTTCACTGTGTCCGGAGGGCATCGGATTGCGGTGCTGCGCGCTCCCAGGGAGCGCGCACAGCTAGAAAAGGCAGGTGCCGTTTATGAACGGCAACCCACCCCTGAACTTCCACCGCCCTGCCTTTTATAAACAGTAGGCGGACGGCAAGAGGTTAAAATACAAAAAAAGAAAAGGAATATCAAATGCATATAAGTTGGGGAAAAGAAAGCACATACAATAACAACATAAACAAGGTGCAGCGCTGAAAATACAAAGGAAATAGTCCGTGGTAGATATATAGTATTAAAGGTGATCCACTAATATATCCAGATCCCAGGATAGCCAATAAAAGCAGGTACCGATGGTAAAAATGCGCACTCACCAGACGCGCATGGATAATGCGCATATAAACAATATCCACTGGAATCCTTATGGTAGGCGAAGATGATGAAATTCCATCTATGGATCGTTCTGCCTGGAAAGATGTATTGCTAGGTCCAGAGGTCCCCTTAAGGATGGTAGTGTGCTCAGCCTGGATCCAGGGCTCCCTCCCTCTGGTGGTGGTGGATCAGAACTACAGGTATCCTGCAAGTTGATTTAGCTCCAAAAAGGAGCCAAAAAACAGGTGCCCATAGTGTAGTAGATTTGAAAAGTTTATTCTCAAAATGAAGATAAATACAGGGTAGCATAATGCTTCAGTGACTGTTTTAACAATGCAGAGAGTGCAGCAGTGATACTAACCCTTATTAAAAATGGCCGCCAGACTACCTCGTGGCTTCGGGCGGGTTATGACGTCATGCTCTGTCGGTTCCTCCTGAGGCCTTTCGTGCCCAAGCACATCATCAGAGGGGATACCAACATACAATAACAAGCTTCTCCCGTACATCCCAGTATACCGGTTCAGAAAAATTGTAGCTTTTTCCGCTATTAAGCTGTTTTTCAGCTCCAATTGCATGGTTGTGCCATGGCTGATGAGGTGTAAGTTAGCAGAATGATGTCATCACTTTGCTGCAGGCAGGAAGGAGCATTTCCCCAGTCTCCTATTAGGCCCCATTCACACTCAGAGTTGCAGGAACGCATGTTCTCTCACCGCAAGCGCATTGTGAGTTTGTAGCACGCGGGCTTGAAGGGGGCTTTACCTCTAGTGATCATACTGCAGCATTGCAACTTTGTAGCCAACCACAAGTTGTCAAGGTGGTGAATACAGCCAAGAACTGCACAGGCACCAGGATGAAAGGCGTCCAACATCAGCTAGCCCATTCCTCCCCAGACTTACTGCTTCTGGCCCACCCCTTTCATTCATTGGATTTCAGTATTTTCTATCATGGAGGTTAAACATCACATGTGGGTGTTGCCTAGGGTGATTTGCATGCAAATATAGCTTGCCTTCCTACATGGAAGAAAAATATATTTGAAATAGATTTTAAAAATATTCTTCCCAAATATATTGAGATATATTTGAAATGCTACAATTTTGGCCCTCACTATGGAGATCAGTGTCCTGCTGTTTCTCTGCCTCCTGCTGACATACCCCCTTAACTGGGAAGACTAGTGGGCTGCTGTTTCTCTGCCTCCTGCTGACATACCCCCTTAACTGGGAAGACCAGTGTGCTGCTGTTTCTCTGCCTCCTGCTGACATACCCCCTTAACTGGGAAGACCAGTGTGCTGCTGTTTCTCTGCCTCCTGCAGACATACCCCTTTATCTGGGAAGATCAGTGTATGGTGTTTATCTGCCTCCTGCTGACATGCCTCCTGCTCAGCTCCTCACTGTATATTTCTGTCTCCTCCAGTGGAATGCGGACAACCTAAGACAGGAAGTGTGTTACTTGAAGGATCACCAGATTAATATACAGGGAAAAGAGCTTGAAAAAATAAAGAAAATTAATGCAGCCCCCACATTTAAGGATCAGTAAGTTGCAATATATTAAATATTTATGGGGGGGGGGGGGTTAACACTGCTTTAACCTCCCTAGTGGTCTGATTATGTCCATATTTCTGTGCTCAAAGCGGTACATTTTTTTGCATGGAAATATGTATTTTTTTTATTGTAGGCCTATAAATTTTAGGAATAACTCACTGAAATCTGTCCGAACAAGAGTCTAGTAAACATCCCGAGTATGATAAAATTTTAAACACGAAATCATAAATTATAATTTAATAAATAATCATAAAAAATAATAATAAAATTAATTCAATAATATAATCAAACCAAAAACACTGAAATCTGAAATATATCGCCAAGTTCGCACATCGCTGAGCAAAGTCACAGAATCGTTTTCAATGTCTGAAGACGAATTTCCCCCACGAATCATTATCACTCAATTCTGCAAGTGGTTCTGATTTACTATCGCTGTTCTCTAGCCGGTCTAAAACCGATTTTGACCTAAAGGGACGCTTTTTGGATGCCATGGATGTTTCTCAGTTTCCAGGCAGAAAGAACAGTAAAAATGCCGGCAGGGCGCCAGACAAAGCACTCGGGACAAAATGTATGTGAAATGGTTTGATACAGTAATGTTATACTATGAGATTTTAGTGAATTTAGTGAATGTCACTTTTTGTCATTTTCAAATTTCCCGCCGTTCCGTCCCCCGTACGTCCCGACGCTTGCAGGGGACGGAAACCAGATGACAGATGCCAGCATCCGCCGGATTACATTGCCAGGGACACCGCAGGAGGGACATCGCGGGAGCGCAGGACAAGGTAAGTGAAGAACAGATCCCTGAGCAGTGCTGCATGGTAAGCCGAGTGTAGCTCGGGGTTACCGCTTTTGGTACTGAAACTTTACCCCGAGCTACACTCGGGAATACCGTCAGGGAGGCTACAGCAATACTTATCTCCTCCACCCCAATCATAATTTTCCATTTTACCTGTAGTGTTGCATTCTCTTCAAAACACATACCTTAACAGTTGTCCCGTTCCATTCCATCCCATTCCCATTCCCAATCCACTGTTCGGGTGCCATACAGCAAGTCCCATGCTGCCATCTTGATCCTTTTCAGCTGGCTGGCCCTCTCCCCTGGGCTGGACCACTCTGTATGCCGTCCTTGCATCCTCTTTAGAAATTGATGTACCGGTAAGTATCCAAGAAGGCTGCAGGAACAGATACACATCATCCTGTCCTAGGTCAGAATGGCATCAAGGGGTGGGGCCAAACATATAAAAAAAATTTAAAATTGCTAGAAATATTTTTAATTAAAAAAAAAATGAACCACCCTTCCACCGTGTATTGAATTCTGTAATTAAAGGGACTATATGATGATTTGCTAATTCATGTACCCAATTGTTATGTTCACATCATCTTTCCTGTCTGTTTTTCTTTGGATTTTGTTTTTCGTTTATTATTGTTTTCAGCATTGTTATGTGATGAAACCATGTATACTGTCTTGGAAATTCGCTTTTAACGAATTTCTCCTTACCGTGAGTACTCGCAGTTGGATGCACAGCAATCCCCCATAAAGCTGTGCGAAAGTCGCTTACCACGACTGCAGCTTAGCTCCACGATTCCTGCGCCTCCAACTGGTTTAGCTATCTCAGAATTGTGGGGAAATGGAGCTCCAGTTACCTGGGAATAATCAAACGACACTCTCAGGTTGCTGTTGGAATTCACAAAGAGGCTGGTTTCAGACTCAGCCCCTGGTTTTATTACACACACACACACGCCCCCCACATGAGTCAGGTCAATCCCCTCCCGCAGAACAATACAATGGGGAGTGCCTATACACAGGATGTACATTCCGATTGGAGCGTAGCCTTTCCTATTATCTATCACCAGTCCTCCCCTCCCCCCATGAACTCTCTGAGGAGAGCAAACTTCCTATCCTATTAGCTCCTAGTGGTATGTAAATTCTCTGTACAAGCATCCCCTAGATTAAACAGTGCCAGTCTGTATCTGAATGGGCCCGATACGATCTTTATTAAAACACATCCATCCAGATACAGTTTCAGGTTGGTAATGGCTTGTAAGATATACATGAGCCTACACACGGAATTCACACTGCTTGGCGCCTTGTGGTGCGAAGTCCATGTGGTACTATGCTGCTGATATGTGGATACAGGCCCGCGGCCTACCGCCGGCGGCATTCGCATCGAATGCCGTGGTGGCATACTTGCCGGTCTATAAGTGCAGATCTGCCATCTCATCCATTACCGAGCCGAGTACTGTAATACATACATTGTACATGCGCATGGCCCAATTGCAGCCTTCAGAGCTTTAATTAAGCCACACGAGAGACATATGAATAACACTCATATATGACACATTTAAAGTTCAACCAAAAATACAAAATTTCCATGACAATACTTCAGATGTATATCCCGACAGGGGATACTTGCATTTGCTGATACTATCCATGATCTGAATGTAACCTGTATATGTTATCATTGTGCCTCTTTTCTCAATAAAAAGTTTTTTGGAAAAAAAAAAAAATTCCAGCAAATCTGCATAAGAAAGAGGGAGTGTTAAAATGAACCTAAGTTCCGTTTTCAGTACCAGATCCCTCCATGTACACGTCGCAATGCAAATGTGGCCCCCTGCAAGAGACACAGCAGTAATTCCATTCCTGAGCAGAGCCCCTGTGATCTACAACATTATAGAGCCTCATCGCCAGCTACTGCCGAATAAACCGAACAATGAACAAAAAATGGAAAGCGTTCATCCATGTAACACATTTCTTTCACTTTCCCCAGAATATCTCCAGACAGCATGGCAGTACAGTACACTGCACTTTATCGTTTCATGACCAGGTCTAACAGACCGTAGAAATGAGTCCAGATTAGGGGGAGATAAAAGTCCTAAATAAGGAAAAGCAAGGGTTTTTTTTTTTTTTTTAAGCATTGTTGCTTCTTTCCTGTGAAATACTGTAGAGACTCTACTTTAAAAATTCCCTCTAGATAACAAAGTCAATCAAAATGGCTGTTGAGAGTTCACTCCAAAAAAGTAGAACTGTGGCCTGCTATTTAAAAAAAAGTGTTGCAGCACCTATTATATTTTTAAAGTTTTCTCTGCAAAGTATAGCTTTGGATGCGGCCAGTAAAGTCCATCTAAATGCAGCCTCTCAAGATAGGGTGGCAACAATGCTGCACTGCTCCCGAACTCAGAGTATAGTTGCCACTTTCATGTAGGCTGTACCAACTTGCACCAGCGTGGGAGAAGATACTGCAGCGCATGGCTATCAGCATTGTTAGGCTGGCCATACATGGGACCTAAGAATAATCAGACGATTTTCGCTCTGCTCGTGGGGCAATAGCACCGGACGATTTTCATGGTTCCTCCCCATTTCGTTTATCAGGCATGCTGGAAATACGACCGATTTTCGAAATCATTGGTGGCATCATCAGAGTACAGAACGAACAATGTTTTTGATTTTGCGATAGAAAAATTGTTTGGAATGGGACCCATGTATGGCCTGCTTTAGTACTGATTTCCAAGCTTGTAGCTTGCCAATCATAACATGGCCACACCTAGTCCTGCTCACTGCTTTCAGGATGTCAGAGGAGGAGGTCCCAGGTGGGGCTTTGTGTTGCTTGTCTGGAATAATAGGCTTCACCTATGTTGGATTTTACAGTGTGCCACCAGTTTCTTTACATTGGGTTTACAGATCTGTCGGGGGCAAGGATAAGCCCTTGCTTTGCTTGTACTCCCCATCAGCCAAGGGAATCACCCAGCACAGAAGGGCTTTGAGGTGGCAAATGATTTTCTGCCTGGGGGCAGGTCCATGACAGCATGGGACCAAAGGAAGTCAGTTGAATGAAGCTGACTGTCATTCCATCCAGAAGACTGAGGACACCGAGTGACACAAGAAAAAATACTGCAATGGACAGCTCCAAATTGAAGGTGCATATATTTTTTTTTATTGAATCTTTTATTGCCTTATGCTGTTTTTATGTTTTGTTTGTGTCTTTATTTTTTTGTTTGTTGCTGTTTTTTTTTACACTTTTTTTGAAGTAACCCAGCATAAAAGGCTTGGATGAGGCAAATAACTCTTCTGCCTGGGGGCAGGTCCATGACAGTCCAGAACCAGAGGAAGTGGGCTGAGTGATGCCGCCTGTCCTTCAACCTTGAAGATTTTTACTATCTAGTGGGGGAAAAGAAGTACTGTGGGGGGGTCATATTGAAGTGAAGGTGAGTATTCCAGGAACAATTACTTTTTATACTTTATCTTTTATTGGAGTGACCCAGCACAAAGAGCTTGGGTACAACAAATAGGTTTTCTGCCTGGGGGCGGGTCCATGACAGCCTGGGATAGGAGGAAGTGAGCTGAATGATGCTGTCATTTGATCTATAAGACTGAGGACATCAAGGGGCACAAAATAATTATTGCAGTGGACAGCTCCAAATGAAGATATATTTTTATCTTTTAATGTCTTATGCTATTTTTGTTGTTTTGTTTTTGTCTTTTTACTTTTTTTTTTTAATCTTTTATTGGAGTGACCCAGCACAAAGGGCCTGGTTGCAGCACATAATTTTTCTGCCTAAGGGTGGGTCCATGACAGCCTGGGATCATAGGAAGTGAGCTGCATGACACTGTCATTTCATCTAGAAGCCTAAGGACATCAAGGGGCACAAAAGAATTATAGCAGTGGACAGCTCCAAATGAAGGTATATTTTTTATCTTTTCATGTGTTATGCTATTTTACTGTTATTTTTGTCTCTTATTTTTTTTTTTGATGTTTTTTGTTTTTGTCTTTTATTGGAGTGATCCAGCACAAAGGGCCTGGCTGCAGCACATCATTTTTCTGCCTGGGGGTGGGTCCATGACAGCCTGGGACCAGAGGAAGTGAGCTGCATAACACTGTCATTTCATCTAGGAGCCTGAGGACATCAAGGGGCACAAAAGAATTATTGCAGTGGACAGCTCCAAATGAAGGTATATTTTTATCTTTTCATGTGTTATGCTATTTTACTGTTATTTTTGTTTTTGTCTTTTATTTTTTTTGTTTGATGCTTTTTGTTTTTGTCTTTTATTGGAGTGATCCAGCACAAAGGGCCTGGATGCAGCACATCATTTTTTTTGCTGGGGGCAGGTCCATGACAGCCTGGGACCAGAGGAAGTGGGTTGAATGATGCTGGCTGCCCTTCAGCCAGGAAGACTGGGAATATCTAATTCCCAGTAAAAGAAGTAATATGGGGCTAGTATTGGATTGAAGGTGAGTATTACAGTAAAGGTTGATTATTATATTTAATCTTTTAGTTTTTTTTTACTGGAGTACTGCTTTAAGACAGATATCAAAGTCAGTCAGAAAGGTCCTGACGCTATATTGAGAGTTCAGTCTAACTATCTTAAATTAGAACTATGGCCTGTCATTAAAAAAAGTGCTCTGGTACTTATAATTAGAGATGAGCGAATCGAAGCATCCGAAGTGGAATTCGAGTCGAATATCGGAAAAATTTCGATTCGTGCCGAATCCGAAAAACAGCCTAATTCGGACGCGCGAATCGAAATTTTTCCGAAAATGGCGGCTGACATGTGCGGCGACGGAGCGGGGATGTCGGGGAAGGCGCGCAGACAAGGCGCGCTGCCCCATAATGCATTCCTCAACGACATGTGATCGCATCAGCCAATCAGCAGCCAGCCAGCCAGCACTGTGTAATGGTCGAGGTATATATAGCGGCCATTTTGGAAATCTTCATTTGCCTGCAGTCATTGAACAGAGGCAGACCGCTCTGTACTAGGGACAGGGACAGAGTTAGGGCCACAGAAACGAGAATTGGGGACAGAGAGAAGTTACTTAGGGACAGAGAACCATTACTCAGGGACACAGACTTGTTAATGAGGGCCACAGAATCGTTATTTAGGGACAAAGAAACGCTAGTTAGGGCCACAGAATTCATACTCAGGGACAGACAGAATTGTTACTCAGTGCCAGAGAATTGTTACTTAGGGCCACAGAAACGTTATTAGGGCCACAGAATTTTTACTCAGGGACAGACAGAATTGTTACTGAGTGCCAGAGAATTGTTACTCAGGGACAGACAGAATTGTTACTGAGTGCCAGAGAATTCTTACTCAGGGCCACAGAATTCATTCTCAGGGACAGACAGAATTGTTACTCAGGGACAGACAGAATTGTTACTGAGTGCCAGAGAATTGTTACTCAGGGACAGACAGAATTGTTACTGAGTGCCAGAGAATTGTTACTCAGGGACAGACAGAATTGTTACTGAGTGCCAGAGAATTGTTACTCAGGGACAGACAGAATTGTTACTGAGTGCCAGAGAATTGTTACTCAGGGACAGACAGAATTGTTACTGAGTGCCAGAGAATTGTTACTCAGGGACAGACAGAATTGTTACTGAGTGCCAGAGAATTGTTACTCAGGGACAGACAGAATTGTTACTGAGTGCCAGAGAATTGTTACTCGCACAGACACAAAATTGTTACTTGCACAGACACAGAATTGTTACTCGCACAGACACAGAATTGTTACTTAGGGCCACAGAATTCATACTCAGGGACAGACAGAATTGTTACTGAGTGCCAGAGAATTGTTACTCAGGGACAGACAGAATTGTTACTGAGTGCCAGAGAATTGTTACTCAGGGACAGACAGAATTGTTACTGAGTGCCAGAGAATTGTTACTCGCACAGACACAAAATTGTTACTTGCACAGACACAGAATTGTTACTCGCACAGACACAGAATTGTTACTCAGGGCCACAGAATTCATACTCAGGGACAGACAGAATTGTTACTGAGTGCCAGAGAATTGTTACTCAGGGACAGACAGAATTGTTACTGAGTGCCAGAGAATTGTTACTCAGGGACAGACAGAATTGTTACTGAGTGCCAGAGAATTGTTACTCGCACAGACACAAAATTGTTACTTGCACAGACACAGAATTGTTACTCGCACAGACACAGAATTGTTACTCAGGGCCACAGAATTCATACTCAGGGATAGACAGAATTGTTACTGAGTGCCAGAGAATTGTTACTCAGGGACAGACAGAATTGTTACTGAGTGCCAGAGAATTGTTACTCAGGGACAGACAGAATTGTTACTGAGTGCCAGAGAATTGTTACTCAGGGACAGACAGAATTGTTACTGAGTGCCAGAGAATTGTTACTCAGGGACAGACAGAATTGTTACTGAGTGCCAGAGAATTGTTACTCGCACAGACACAAAATTGTTACTTGCACAGACACAGAATTGTTACTCGCACAGACACAGAATTGTTACTCAGGGCCACAGAATTCATACTCAGGGATAGACAGAATTGTTACTGAGTGCCAGAGAATTGTTACTCAGGGACAGACAGAATTGTTACTGAGTGCCAGAGAATTGTTACTCAGGGACAGACAGAATTGTTACTGAGTGCCAGAGAATTGTTACTCGCACAGACACAAAATTGTTACTTGCACAGACACAGAATTGTTACTCGCACAGACACAGAATTGTTACTCAGGGCCACAGAATTCATACTCAGGGACAGACAGAATTGTTACTGAGTGCCAGAGAATTGTTACTCAGGGACAGACAGAATTGTTACTGAGTGCCAGAGAATTGTTACTCAGGGACAGACAGAATTGTTACTGAGTGCCAGAGATTTGTTACTCGCACAGACACAAAATTGTTACTTGCACAGACACAGAATTGTTACTCGCACAGACACAGAATTGTTACTCAGGGCCACAGAATTCATACTCAGGGACAGACAGAATTGTTACTGAGTGCCAGAGAATTGTTACTCAGGGACAGACAGAATTGTTACTGAGTGCCAGAGAATTGTTACTCAGGGACAGACAGAATTGTTACTGAGTGCCAGAGAATTGTTACTCAGGGACAGACAGAATTGTTACTGAGTGCCAGAGAATTGTTACTCGCACAGACACAAAATTGTTACTTGCACAGACACAGAATTGTTACTCGCACAGACACAGAATTGTTACTCAGGGCCACAGAATTCATACTCAGGGATAGACAGAATTGTTACTGAGTGCCAGAGAATTGTTACTCAGGGACAGACAGAATTGTTACTGAGTGCCAGAGAATTGTTACTCAGGGACAGACAGAATTGTTACTGAGTGCCAGAGAATTGTTACTCGCACAGACACAAAATTGTTACTTGCACAGACACAGAATTGTTACTCGCACAGACACAGAATTGTTACTCAGGGCCACAGAATTCATACTCAGGGACAGACAGAATTGTTACTGAGTGCCAGAGAATTGTTACTCGCACAGACACAAAATTGTTACTTGCACAGACACAGAATTGTTACTCGCACAGACACAGAATTGTTACTCAGGGCCACAGAATTCATACTCAGGGATAGACAGAATTGTTACTGAGTGCCAGAGAATTGTTACTCAGGGACAGACAGAATTGTTACTGAGTGCCAGAGAATTGTTACTCAGGGACAGACAGAATTGTTACTGAGTGCCAGAGAATTGTTACTCGCACAGACACAAAATTGTTACTTGCACAGACACAGAATTGTTACTCGCACAGACACAGAATTGTTACTCAGGGCCACAGAATTCATACTCAGGGACAGACAGAATTGTTACTGAGTGCCAGAGAATTGTTACTCAGGGACAGACAGAATTGTTACTGAGTGCCAGAGAATTGTTACTCGCACAGACACAAAATTGTTACTTGCACAGACACAGAATTGTTACTCGCACAGACACAGAATTGTTACTCAGGGCCACAGAATTCATACTCAGGGACAGACAGAATTGTTACTGAGTGCCAGAGAATTGTTACTCAGGGACAGACAGAATTGTTACTGAGTGCCAGAGAATTGTTACTCGCACAGACACAAAATTGTTACTTGCACAGACACAGAATTGTTACTCGCACAGACACAGAATTGTTACTCGCACAGACACATAATTGTTACTCAGGGCCACAGAATTCATACTCAGGGACAGACAGAATTGTTACTGAGTGCCAGAGAATTGTTACTCAGGGACACCTAATCGTTGAATTAAATAGTATGTCAGACAACATGCAGAGGAGTGGCAGAGGAGGCAATGTTTTAGGAGCGAGCAGACGTGGCAGCAGAGGAAGGGGTCGAGGCAGCAGTATTCGCAGCCAGAGGCCAGTGCTCCCGGTGTCATCCAGCGGTCGTGTCTCCACCGACAACCCTGCCGTCATTGATTGGTTGGCTCGGTCGTCTTCCTCTTCCCAGGTCACCTCTGACACCTACAGCCAACGGTCGGTGGGTACGTCAGACACAACCGTTAGTTGGCATGGCCCGGGACCAAGCCCACTGAAATCACGTGTCCTCTACCTGCCCCTGTCCTTTGCTGTTCCCTCACCAAGCGAAGTATCGCATGCTGTGGGCTCAGCCCCACTGTACAGTGAGGAAGAGCTAACAGAGGGCGGTCAGGAACGGGGGGAGACATCGGCCTTTTCAGCAGCCAAGCGAACAAGTACTGGCGAGGAGAGTGGCTCGGTAGCCGGTCTAGAGACAGGTCTGTCTCCTGACCCAGACGCAGCCGAGGGGGCTAGTAGTGAGGCGGAGACCCTACTTGATGATGAGGAGGTTGATCGCACTTGGCAGCCTCGTCATCATCAGGCAATTTCTTCCGCATCATCAGGAGAAGAGGGTGGCAGCTTGGCAGCGAGCAAAACAGTCGGTGGGTTGCCCAGGAGACAGCAGCAGGGTCGCATCAGTGTCAGTGGAGCCAAACGTCCACGGAGTAGAGCACCAGCTCCACTGCAGCCTACCACCACGGCCAGTAGTGGTGCCGGTGCGCACGGAGGAAGTAGCAGTCAGCCAGTGAAGAGTAGCGGGGGCAAAGTTTCCTACTCGGTGGTGTGGCAATTTTTCCTCAAGCCGCCCGAGGAAGTAAACGTAGCCGTATGTCGACTATGTGGCCAGAAATGCAAGCGTGGCCAGGGGGCCCATGTTGGGACTACAGCGTTGCGTCAGCATATGCAGCGTCACCATTCGGTGGCCTGGGAAAACCGTGATAAACATACGGCGGTTCTGCCTGCCCCAGCCCCCGCTCCATCACCCGCTCCGTTACTTGCTCCGTCACCCGACGTCGTCAATCGCCCTCTATCAGCCAGTCAAGGCTCCAACACCTCTGCTGAGGGGAGTTGTCGCTCATTGGCATCTTCCGCTCGTTCAGATGCTCCTTCTCCTGCTACTCCTCTTCTCGGATTCCGTCAACAGTCTTTCTTGGAATCCGTATCCAAGAGACAACAGTTTGCGAGCACGCACCCGACGGTGCAAAAGCTGAACGTCCTCCTGTCCAAGTTGCTGGTGCTGCAGTCCCTCCCTTTCCAACTGGTGGACTCAGCACCTTTCCGAGAAATGATGGCTTGTGCCGCGCCGCGGTGGAGAGTGCCAAGCCGTCATTTCTTTGCCCAAAAGGCAGTGCCAGCCCTGCATTCACATGTAGAAGAGATGGTGGGCCAGTCTTTGAGCATGTCGGTCTCTGCCAAAGTGCACGGCAGCGCCGACGTGTGGAGCTGTAACTACGGTCAGGGACAGTACATGTCATTTACGGCCCACTGGGTGAACGTGGTGCCAGCACAGCCGCACCAGCAACTTGGACAGGTCACGACGCTTTTGCCTCCACGTTTGCACGTCCTTGGTCCAGCAAGCATGTCCGCCTCTACCACCTCTTTTTCCGCCGTGTCCTCAGCCGCCACCCCCGTGCCAAGTCCCATTACCCGACCGGCATATCACATGTGCAGGGCGCAACGGTGTCACGCTGTGCTGCACCTGGTATGCCTTGGCGAACGTAGTCACACAGGGGAGGAACTGCTGAGTGTAATGAACAGAGAAATCGACAGATGGCTGTCTCCGCGCAAACTAAAAATCGGAACCATGTTGACTGACAACGGAAAGAACATGGTGTCTGCTCTGCGTCAAGGAAGGTTGTGCCATGCGCCATGCATGGCTCACGTGTTCAATCTGGTTGTCAAGCGGTTCCTAAAATCCACCATCCCACTGCAAGACATCCTTAAAATGTCACGTAAACTGTGCATGCATTTCAGCCATTCCTACACCGCAAAGAACACCCTCATTGAGCTGCAGCGGCAGAACGGAATTCCACAGCATCGCCTGATCTGCGACGTTGCAACAAGGTGGAATTCAACCCTACACATGTTAGACCGCCTTTACGAGCAGCGAAAGGCCATCACCGATTTCCTGATGTTACAAGCGGATAAAGGTACTCCCCTGTGTAACTTAGATGTCAGCCATTGGCAGCTCATGCGTGACACCTGCCGCTTGCTCAGGCCCTTTGAGGAGGCCACGCTATTCGTGAGTCGGCAGGACTATGGGATGAACGACGTCATTCCTCTGTTGCACGTCCTGGAACAAATGCTGTTAACAATGGCTGGTCAGGGTGCGGTAGACGTGGCGCACAGATCTCAACGCCACATGACCCCTGTGGGGGCAGGACAGGAAGAAGAGGAGGAGGTAGAGGAGGACATTTGTGCTCAGGAATTATTGAGTGAAATGGGTGGTTTTTCCACTCAGCGGACAGGAGTGGAGGAGCAGGAGCATCTGGTAGAGGAGGAGGAGGAGGAGACAGAGGACCCAGACGCACCGTGGCAGTATGCTGTGGAGATGGAGGCAGGGAGTCCCTCGCATTCCTTGGCACAAATGGCCCATAGCATGCTCGGTTGCTTGCGTAGCGACAGCCGAATAATAACCATCAGACAGAGGGATGACTTTTGGCTGTCCACCTTGTTGGACCCTCGCTACCGGTCCAAAATGGTGGCCTTTTTCACACCTGCTGAGAGGGAGGCCAAAATTACGTACTATAAAAACCACCTATGTAGTCAGTTGGTCTCTGCCTTTGTGCGCCAACGTCCATCCTCAGACACTGTGGGCCCTGTGCGCTCGCGTTCCGCTGGCATGGCAGCAGGGGAGGGGTGGGGTGGTAGGAGCAGTGGCAGCTCCACCAGCAGCGGCTGCCTCAGTCTGCAGTCGATGATGAGTAGCTTTCTTCACCAGCGCAGTGAGGAAACTACTAACCAGCCGCAGCAGCAGCAGCAGCATCAGGTGGACCTGGAGCAGGAGCTCAAACAACAGGCTTGGGCCTACTTGGACAGCACCCTGCCAACCGAGGTAGACAATCCCCTTGACTACTGGGCAACGAAACTTGACCTTTGGCCCCAACTAGCTGAATTTGCCCTTGAAAGGCTGTCATGCCCGGCCAGTAGCGTGGCATCGGAGCGCGTGTTTAGTGCGGCAGGAGGTATTGTAACTCCGCGGAGGACACGACTGTCCACCCAAAGTGTGGAGAGACTCACGTTTGTGAAAATGAATCAGGCGTGGATTAGTCTGGATTTCAAACCACCAGTTCCTGACACAACTGACTAAATCCGCCATGAATCATGCCTCAAACATGTGCCACTTTCAGGTCTCCTCACACTGCTGGTGTGTTTAATTTTTTGACATAGGGTGCTGGCAGATTACGGGCCTCCTATAGCTGCTGCCAGGCCCCTAATCTGCCATAGGCCCCTATATACCGCCTCCTCATGCTGCTGCTAGGTCCAGAGTCTCTCATGGGTCCCTGTACGGCCTCCCATTGCTGCTGTCTCCATCGCCACACTCTGCTGCCATGTGCCACTTTCAGGTCTCTTCACACTGCTGGTGTGTTTAATTTTTTGACATAGGGTGCAGGCAGATTACGGGCCTCACATAGCTGCTGCCAGGCCCCTAATCTGCCATGGGCCCCTATATACCGCCTCCTCATGCTGCTGCCAAGTCTAGAGTCTGTCATGGGTCCCTGTACGGCCTCCCATTGCTGCTGTCTCCATCGCCACACTCTGCTGCCATGTGCCACTTTCAGGTCTCTTCACACTGCTGGTGTGTTAAATTTTTTGACATAGGGTGCAGGCAGATTACGGGCCTCACATAGCTGCTGCCAGGCCCCTAATCTGCCATGGGCCCCTATATACCGCCTCCTCATGCTGCTGCCAAGTCCAGAGTCTGTCATGGGTCCCTGTACGGCCTCCCATTGCTGCTGTCTCCATCGCCACACTCTGCTGCCATGTGCCACTTTCAGGTCTCTTCACACTGCTGGTGTGTTAAATTTTTTGACATAGGGTGCAGGCAGATTACGGGCCTCACATAGCTGCTGCCAGGCCCCTAATCTGCCATGGGCCCCTATATACCGCCTCCTCATGCTGCTGCCAAGTCCAGAGTCTGTCATGGGTCCCTGTACGGCCTCCCATTGCTGCTGTCTCCATCGCCACACTCTGCTGCCATGTGCCACTTTCAGGTCTCTTCACACTGCTGGTGTGTTAAATTTTTTGACATAGGGTGCAGGCAGATTACGGGCCTCACATAGCTGCTGCCAGGCCCCTAATCTGCCATGGGCCCCTATATACCGCCTCCTCATGCTGCTGCCAAGTCCAGAGTCTCTCATGGGTCCCTGTACGGCCTCCCATTGCTGCTGTCTCCATCGCCACACTCTGCTGCCATGTGCCACTTTCAGGTCTCTTCACACTGCTGGTGTGTTTAATTTTTTGACATAGGGTGCAGGCAGATTACGGGCCTCACATAGCTGCTGCCAGGCCCCTAATCTGCCATGGGCCCCTATATACCGCCTCCTCATGCTGCTGCCAAGTCTAGAGTCTCTCATGGGTCCCTGTACGGCCTCCCATTGCTGCTGTCTCCATCGCCACACTCTGCTGCCATGTGCCACTTTCAGGTCTCTTCACACTGCTGGTGTGTTAAATTTTTTGACATAGGGTGCAGGCAGATTACGGGCCTCACATAGCTGCTGCCAGGCCCCTAATCTGCCATGGGCCCCTATATACCGCCTCCTCATGCTGCTGCCAAGTCCAGAGTCTGTCATGGGTCCCTGTACGGCCTCCCATTGCTGCTGTCTCCATCGCCACACTCTGCTGCCATGTGCCACTTTCAGGTCTCTTCACACTGCTGGTGTGTTAAATTTTTTGACATAGGGTGCAGGCAGATTACGGGCCTCACATAGCTGCTGCCAGGCCCCTAATCTGCCATGGGCCCCTATATACCGCCTCCTCATGCTGCTGCCAAGTCCAGAGTCTGTCATGGGTCCCTGTACGGCCTCCCATTGCTGCTGTCTCCATCGCCACACTCTGCTGCCATGTGCCACTTTCAGGTCTCTTCACACTGCTGGTGTGTTTAATTTTTTGACATAGGGTGCAGGCAGATTACGGGCCTCACATAGCTGCTGCCAGGCCCCTAATCTGCCATGGGCCCCTATATACCGCCTCCTCATGCTGCTGCCAAGTCTAGAGTCTCTCATGGGTCCCTGTACGGCCTCCCATTGCTGCTGTCTCCATCGCCACACTCTGCTGCCATGTGCCACTTTCAGGTCTCTTCACACTGCTGGTGTGTTAAATTTTTTGACATAGGGTGCAGGCAGATTACGGGCCTCACATAGCTGCTGCCAGGCCCCTAATCTGCCATGGGCCCCTATATACCGCCTCCTCATGCTGCTGCCAAGTCTAGAGTCTGTCATGGGTCCCTGTACGGCCTCCCATTGCTGCTGTCTCCATCGCCACACTCTGCTGCCATGTGCCACTTTCAGGTCTCTTCACACTGCTGGTGTGTTAAATTTTTTGACATAGGGTGCAGGCAGATTACGGGCCTCACATAGCTGCTGCCAGGCCCCTAATCTGCCATGGGCCCCTATATACCGCCTCCTCATGCTGCTGCCAAGTCTAGAGTCTCTCATGGGTCCCTGTACGGCCTCCCATTGCTGCTGTCTCCATCGCCACACTCTGCTGCCATGTGCCACTTTCAGGTCTCTTCACACTGCTGGTGTGTTAAATTTTTTGACATAGGGTGCAGGCAGATTACGGGCCTCACATAGCTGCTGCCAGACATGTAATCTGCCATGGGCCCCCGTACCGACTCCTCATGCTGTGACGTTGCAACAAGGTGGAATTCAACCCTACATATGTTAGACCGCCTTTACGAACAGCTAAAGGCCATCACAGATTTCCTGATGTTAAAAGCGGATAAAGGTACTCCCTGTGTAACTTAGATGTCAGCCATTGGCAGCTCATGTGTGACACCTGCGCTTGCTCAGGCCCTTTGAGGAGGCCACGCTATTCGTGAGTCGGCAGGACTATGGGATGAATGAGGTCAAATCGGCCATGGGCCCCCGTACCGCCTGTTCACGCTGATGCTGGTCCCACAGTGTGACCTGGGTCCCTGTACGGCCTCCCATTGCTTCCACTCTGCCATGTGCCACTTTGAAATCTCCTCACACTCCTGCGGTTGTCCATTTTGTCATAGGTTGCTGGCAGATTACAGGCCTTCCATAGGTGCCACCAAGCCCCATATCGGCCATGGGCCCCCGTACCGCCTGGTCACGCTGCTGCTGGGCCCATAGTGTGACCTGGGTCCCTGTACCGCCTCCCATTGCTCCCACTCTGCCATGTGCCACTTTCAGGTCTCCTCACGCTCCTGCTGGTTTCCATTTTGTCATAGGTTGCTGTATGGCCTCCCATTGCTGCTGCCTCCACCGCCACACTGTGGCTCCAAACGCTGGTTTTGGCCCCGTGACTGGCCAAAGGAGTGAAGTGTGCAGTGATTCTAAGATCGACGGCACTCATCTGCATGTCATACTGACAGACAGTATTATTTCTCTTCCCCAGCAGACTCCAAGGGCATTTAAATTAAAGGTACAGTGTTCTGCACTAATATTAAGTCTCTCTGAAGCCTAGAAACACCCTTTTTTAAGTTAAATTCACAGCGAATTTATTCGACTCGAATCGAATATTGTCCACGAATTCGCCGAATCAGTCGAATCGAATTTTTCATTTCTTCGCTCATCTCTACTTATAATATTACAGTTTTCTGCAAAGTCCCATACATATCTGATGATCATGCCAGTGAAGTCAAGCTAATGCAGCTTTCTGCAATGAGGTGGCAACAATGCTGCACTGCTCCTGAATGCATAGAAAAGTTGATACTCTCGTGTGGCTGTGCCTGCTTGCACTACAGTGGGAGGTGAAGATGTTGAGGGAGGTGTGGCCACTACTGATACACACTTATCCCTGCCCACTGCTTTCCACATTGACAGCTCTACGTTTAATATAATAAGTGCAAATGATTTTTCTGCTTGGGGGCGGGTCCATGACAGCCTGGGGACAGCTCCAATGAAGGTGAGTATATTTTTATCTTTTAATGCTTTATGCTATTTTTGTTGCTGTTTTGTTTTTGTCTTTTACTTTTTTGTTTGTAGTTTTTTGACCCAGCACACAGGGCCGGGATGCAGCAATTTTTTTTTGTCTGGGGGTGGGTCCATGACTGCCTGGGATCAGAAGAACTGGACTGAATGATGCTGATTGTCATGCCTGCTTGTACTATAGTGGGAGGTGAAGATGTTGAGGGAGGTGTGGGCACTACTGATACACACTTAGCCCTGCCCACTGCTTTCCACATTGACAGTTCTACATTTAATATAATAAGTGCAAATAATTTTTCTGCTTGGGGGCGGGTCCATGACAGCCTGGGGACAGCTCCAAATGAAGGTGAGTATATTTTTATCTTTTAATGCTTTATGCTATTTTTGTTGTTGTTTTGTTTTTGTCTTACTTAATGTTTGTTTTTTTTGACCCAGCACACAAGGCCTGGATGCAGTAAATAATTTTTTTTTTGTCTGGGGGCGGGTCCATGACTGCCTGGGATCAGAAGAACTGGACTGAATGACGCTGATTGTCATTCAGCCTGAAAGACTGGGAATATCTAATGGGACAAAAGAAGTACTATGGGACCAGTTCTGAATTGAAGGTGAGTATAGCAGCAAAAGCTGCTAATTTATATTTAATCTTTTAAGGAACTATTCATTTTTTTAAGGCATCATAAGGTTCTCCTTTAAGGCATGCTAGGGCAGGACGCGGGTGGATGGATGAGCTCTAAATGAAAATGTTATTCGTGAGCGACACCTCCATTTGTATGCTTATTAAAAAGAAAAACGACTCTTTTGAAAACAACAACATCTCCATCTTTCATGCATACTGCCATATTAAGATACATTATAATAGCCGAGCGGGGTGTCTCATCAGCATGGAAAGAAAAAACAAGATTTCCCCGTAACTCTATGGACAGCCATAGAACCGGGCTGGAAAGCCATGAATCCTTTCAGCAACAAGGCCGTGTGAGAAAGGTTTATGAGGCTATAAAGTCAAGCGACCTGCTTCAAGGAAGCGATGAAAGGTCCTTTAATGAAATTGTGTTTTACACACAGACAACCGCAGTGGAGAAGGCGATCGGTATCATTGGGCTCCCTGGGCCCGCAGAAAGAGCTGCCTAGGCTGCCTCAGAATGTTTGCTAAAGGCCGAGCCTCATTTAAAGCTCCATTTAATCTAACAAACAGCAGTTGTAGACAATATGCAGATTTATGGAGGATTATGGCCCCGAAATTAAAGAACATTCTGCTACGGTGAAAAGATCTACCTTTAAAACTTAACTCCTGACAGATATAAAAAGCAGTTCTGTATTCATTAAAGTGACATTAAATGATATCCTTATTCTTCAAAATTAATCCATACCCAATAGCCTACTCTTTCTGTTTCTTCTCTTTCTTGCGTTAATATATTTTTCTGTATTGTGCTTTTCAGAAGTGCCTTGTTTCTACTTGTTGTTTTACAGTCTACTTTCATATAATAAAACCGTTTGTAAACAAAATTAATCCATACCCATCCACTACTTATTGGCCCTATAATCTATTTTTCAGGGAATTATTTTTTACATAGTTACATAGTTAGTCTGGCTGAATAAAGACAAAAGTCCATCCAGTTCAACCATTAAAAAAAAAATAGATATATTCCTATACTCACAGTCGATCCAGAGGAAGGCAAAAAACCCAGCATAGCATGATCTAATTTGCTCCTGCAGGGGAAAAAATTCCTTCCTGATCCCCCGAGAGGTAATCGGATATTCCCTGGATCAACTTTACCTATAAATGTTAGTATCCAGTTATATTCTGTGTATCTAAGAAAGAATCCAGGACTTTTTTTAAAGCAATTCACTGAGATGGCCAGAACCAACTCTTGAGGGAGTCTATTCCACATTTTCACAGCTCTCACTGTGAAGAAAACGGGAGATTAAATCTCTTTACCTCCAGACGTAAAGAGTGCCCCCTTGTCCTCTGTGATGACCTCCAGGGTGAATAACTCTACACCGAGTTCACTATATGAACCACTGATGTATTTATACATGGAGATCATATCCCCCCCTTATGTATTATACATGGAGATCATATCCCCCCTTATGTATTATACATGGAGATCATATCCCCCCTTATGTATTATACATGGAGATCATATCCCCCCTTATGTATTATACATGGAGATCATATCCCCCCTTATGTATTATACATGGAGATCATATCCCCCTTATGTATTATACATGGAGATCATATCCCCCCTTATGTATTATACATGGTGATCATATCCCCCCTTATGTATTATACATGGAGATCATATCCCCCCTTATGTATTATACTTGTTGATCATATCCCCCCCCCTTATGTATTATACATGGTGATCATATCCCCCCCTCATGTATTATACATGGTGATCATATCCCCCCCCCTTATGTATTATACATGGAGATCATATCCCCCCTTATGTATTATACATGGTGAACATATCCCCCCTTATGTATTATACATGGAGATCATATCCCCCCTTATGTATTATACATGGTGATTATATCCCCCCCTTATATATTATACATGGAGATCATATCCCCCCTTATGTATTATACATGGTGATCATATCCCCCCTTATGTATTATACATGGAGATCATATCCCCCCTTATGTATTATACACGTAGCTCATATCCCCCCTTATGTATTATACATGGAGATCATATCCCCCCTTATGTATTATACATGGAGATCATATCCCCCCTTATGTATTATACATGGTGATCATATCCCCCCTTATGTATTATACACGTAGCTCATATCCCCCCTTATGTATTATACACGGAGATCATATCGCCCCTTATGTATTATACATGGAGATCATATCGCCCCTTATGTATTATACATGGAGATCATATCCCCCCTTATGTATTATACATGGAGATCATATCCCCCCTTATGTATTATACATGGAGATCATATCCCCCCTTATGTATTATTATACATGGAGATCATATCCCCCCTTATGTATTATACATGGAGATCATATCCCCCTTTATGTATTATACATGGAGATCATATCCCCCCTTATGTATTATACACGTAGCTCATATCCCCCCTTATGTATTATACATGGAGATCATATCGCCCCTTATGTATTATACATGGAGATCATATCCCCCCTTATGTATTATACATGGAGATCATATCCCCCCTTATGTATTATTATACATGGAGATCATATCCCCCCTTATGTATTACACATGGAGATCATATCCCCCTTTATGTATTATACATGGAGATCATATCCCCCCTTATGTATTATACATGGAGATCATATCCCCCTTATGTAATATACATGGTGATCATATCCCCCTTATGTATTATACATGGTGATCATATCCCCCTTATGTATTTTATATGGTGATCATATCCCCCCTTATGTATTATACATGGAGATCATATCCCCCCTTATGTATTATACATGGTGATCATATCCCCCCTTATGTATTATACATGGAGATCATATTCCCCCTTATGTATTATACATGGAGATCATATCCCCCCTTATGTATTATACATGGAGATCATATCCCCCCTTATGTATTATACATGGTGAACATATCCCCCCTTATGTATTATACATGGAGATCATATCCCCCCTTATGTATTATACATGGAGATCATATCCCCCCTTATGTATTATACATGGTGATCATATCCCCCTTATGTATTATACATGGAGATCATATCCCCCCTTATGTATTATACATGGAGATCATATCCCCCCTTATGTATTATACATGGAGATCATATCCCCCCTTATGTATTATACATGGAGATCATATCCCTCCTTATGTATTATACATGGAGATCATATCCCCCTTATGTATTATACATGGTGATCATATCCCACCTTATGTATTATACATGGTGATCATATCCCCCCTTATGTATTATACATGGTGATCATATCCCCCCCTTATGTATTATACATGGTGATCATATCCCCCCCTTATGTATTATACATGGAGATCATATCCCCCTTATGTATTATACATGGTGATCATATCCCCCTTATGTATTATACATGGTGATCATATCCCCCCTTATGTATTATACATGGTGATCATATCCCCCCTTATGTATTATACACGGTGATCATATCCCCCCCTTATATATTATACATGGTGATCATATCCCCCCTTATGTATTATACATGGAGATCATATCCCCCTTATGGATTATACATGGAGATCATATCCCCCATTATGTATTATACATGGTGATCATATCCCCCCTTATCCTATAGTCTATTCCACATTTTCACAGCTCTCATTGTGAAGAAAACTGGAGATTAAATCTCTTTACCTCCAGACGTAAAGAGTGCCCCCTTGTCCTCTGTGATGACCTCAGGGTGAATAACTCTACACCGAGTTCACTATATGAACCACTGATGTATTTATACATGGAGATCATATCCCCCCCTTATGTATTATACATGGAGATCATATCCCCCTTATGTATTATACATGGAGATCATATCCCCCCCTTATGTATTATACAAGGAGATCATATCCCCCCTTATGTATTATACATGGAGATCATATCCCCCCTTATGTATTATACATGGAGATCATATCCCCCCTTATGTATTATACATGGTGATCATATCCCCCTCATGTATTATACATGGAGATCATATCCCCCCTTATGTATTATACATGGAGATCATATCCCCCCTTATGTATTATACATGGTGATCATATCCCCCTTAATCTCCTCTTCTCAAGAAAGAATCAATTCAGTTCCTCTAATCTTTCCTCATATCTGATCTCCTCCATGCCTCTTATCAGTTTGGTTGCCCTTCTCTGTACTTTCTCCAGTTCCCCAATGTTTTTTTTGTGAATTGGTGCCCAAAACTGAGCTACATATTCCAAATGAGGTTTTACTAATGATTTGTTCCGGGGGAAATGATATCTCTCTCTCTGGAGTCTATACCTTTCCTAATACAAGAGAGGATTTTGCTCACTTTAGAAAAAGCAGCTTGGCATTGCATGCCCTTATTAAGCTTGTGATCTGCCAGAACTCCCAGATTCTTCTCCACCATTGATTCCCCCAGTTGTACCCCCCCCCCCCTTGTATGTATGATGAATGCACATTCTTAGCCCCCAAGTGCATAACTTTACATTTATCGATATTAAAACTCATTTGCCACATAGTATTGAGGTCGGCTTGTAAATTTAAGACATCCTGTAAGGACGTTATTCCCCCGTACAGCTTGGTGTCATCTGCAAAGACTGAAATGGGATTTGTAATCCCAGACCCTATATCATTTATAAATATATTAAAAAGTAAGGGTTCCAAAACTGATCCTGGAGTACACCACTGATGACCCCAGACCATTCAGAGTATGAATCATTACCCACTACTCTCTGAATATGATCTTTTAACCAGTTTTCTATCCATTTATATACTGATTTCTCCAAGCCAGTAGACTTTACCTTACACATTAGCCATGTGTGGGGAACTGTGTCAAACGCTTTTGCAAAATCCAAGTATATCACATCCACCGCCACCCCTGTCTAAGGTCTTGCTCACCCCCTCATAAAAAGAAATCAGATTTGTTTGACAATTTCTGTCTTTCATGAATCCATGCTGTCTGTTGCTTAAAATATTTTTTTCCAGTAAGAACTCATCTACGAGGCCTTTTATTAAACTCTCCAATATCTTCCCAACCATAGAAGTTAAACTAACAGGTCTAGAATTACTTGGTAAAGATTTTGACCCCTTTTTAAATCCTTGAACTTGTTTTTTTGGATTTGATTAGGGGATGATAACTTGGATGGGGATGAGGGATACATGGGACGCCCAAGGAACTGTTTAACTGAGGACAACTTCCTGAAGCTATTTACAAGAACTCAGAAGGGTTTCCTTTCTTGGAGTGCAAGCCAACCTCTACTGATATAGAAATCCCTTGACCAGAGGATCTAGACTCTGACTTTTAAAGAGCACAGTCCATCTGGGGCTATTCAGGTTCCCCACCCAAATGCCCTCCCCCATGCTCCTGTCCAGGGGGTGTAGAGTTACTCACTGTCTCTCTTCTGTAGGCCACAGGTCAGTAGCCACTTTCAGGCCTTCTGCTGAGCTAGCTCCTTCCTTAGCTCCACAGATTGTCCTCTCTCAGGGGGCTGGTGAGTTCCAGCTTTCCTTCTGTCCACAGCTCCCCTGGAGGCAGGTCCCCTCCATGGGCCTCCTCCCAGGCTCCACTCTCTAGCTTCTACTCTCACATCTTTCACCCAAACTCTCCTGCTGCAGAGCAGGCTCAGCTATGCTTAATTCTGCCCCAACCCCTTGCCAAGCCTCCTGCTTGGAGATTGGTTGAGATCTTTTAAGCATACAGACCAACCACTCCTCATCCCCACCAAGTCTCCAAATTAGGGGGAGGTTTCACAGAGCTCATCTGCAGAGTCTTAGCCCTGACCCAAATTCGACCCCCCCTGGCTATTGCACCAGGCTGCTATTCAGCCTCTAACTAAAAAAATGATTAACTACCTCCCCCTAGTTTTCCTACGAAGGTGCTACAAGTGCACACCAGCATTCCTCATTTTCAAATGCTGTACATGCTCTCTTCTCAGAAACTGCTTGCCCCTCAAGCCCCCTCCATCCTGCTATCTGCAGGGCAAGCTTGACGCTACAGTTGTGCACCCCCTAGTGGCCACTTTGGCCCATTCAAATTACACGTATGTACAGTGCGTTCTATCCTTTTCTAGCTGCAGCTGCAGATGCACAGTTTGAACAGGTCAGAGCAGCCGCTAGGGGAGGCACACGGGTAGCATCCAGAGGCTGCAGCTAGAGAAGGAGAGAACGCATTGGGCATGTGCGCAGTTTGACTGGCTGGAGTGGCCTCTAGGGAGAATGAACGCTAGGAGACACACATTTGTAGCATCCAGCTAGAGAAGGAGATATCGTACTGCACATGCAAGCAGTTTGAACAGACCAGAGCGGCCTCGTTGGGGGGGCACACTTTTAGCAACCGGGGGCTGAAGCTACAGAAAGAGTACACACTGAGCATGTGCACCATTTCACTGGAACATTGCTAGAGGGGTGCACACTTATAGCATTCAGCAGCTTCACCCAGAGAAGAAGATAGCATATGGCCCGTGCTTGCAGTTTGAATGGACCAGAGCACTTGCTGGGGGGCACACACACTGCTTTGGGGGTGTTTTTCTGCTAAGGGGACAGGACAACTGCACTGCATCAAAAGGACGATGGACGGGGCAATGTACTATCAAATCTTGGGTGAGAATCTTCTTCCCTCAGCCAGGGCATTGCAAATGGGTCGTGGATGGGTGTTCCAGCATAACAATGACCCAGGGGCGGACTGACCATTTGGAAACTCGGGCACTGCCTGAGGGCCCAGGGTCAGTAGGGGGCCCCATGAGACGCCCCTGGTACCTTTTTCATAGGCTTTTTTGAGTTTGGGCAAGGACACAGGGGCCCCATGATCCCCTATTGCCGGGGGGCCCCATGAGTTGTCAGTCCGCCCCTGCTGAATGACCCAAAACACACGGACAAGGCAACAAAGGAGTGGCTCAAGAAGAAGCACATTAAGTTCCTGGAGTGGCCTAGCCAGTCTCCAGACCTTGATCTGATTGAAAATCTGTAGAGAGAGCTGAAAGTTTGAATTGCCAAACGTCAGCCACCAAACCTTAAAGACTTGGAGGGGATCTGCTAAGAGGAGTGGGCCAAAATCCCTCCTGAGATGTGTGCAAACCTGGTGGCCAACTACAGGAAACGTCTGACCTATGTGATTGCCACCAAGTACCAAATCATGTTTTGTGATGGGGATCAAATACTTATTTCCCTCATGAACATGCAAATCGGTGCATCATTTGTTAGACATGCATTTCTTTTGGATTTTGTGTTGCTATTCTGTCTCTCAGTATTACAATGCACCTACCATTCGATTTTTAGACTGATCATTGCTTTGTGAGTGGGCAAACATTCAAAATCAGAGGGGGATCAAATAATTATTTTCTTCACTGTACACTAGGAGATGCACACATGTATCATCCAGCAGCTGCAGCGAGGTGTGGAAGGCAAAATGTATAGAACTAATGGACAGATAGCAGAGATAATGTAATAAATACCCAAATCGATCTGTAATTACAAGTAACATAAATAAACATGAATTCTTATGTTTAATCAATGGTAATCAATAATCCATATCACTACTTTGACCTTGTAGTAGTATGGAAACCAAAAGGTCACTTTTATTCCAAAGGCCAGATGATGCCATTACCATCAATGATGGGAGACAAAGCATGTCTTTATTGCCTTTAAGAAAATTTACAGTCTTGCGGAGGTTTTTTTTTTTTAACCTCCTTTGGACAAGAGCAGTTTTCACATATCCACTATTGATTCTGCAATACATTTGTCATAAATTTTGATACCAATGCAAGATGCGGTGCAAGGCTTGTCGTTAGTCAAAGGGTTCTATACAAGCACCACTTGTCAAACTTCCCTTATTGAGTTCAATGGGGTTTTGCTGTACAATGTATGCAATTGCAGCCAGTAGTGCAGCATCGTAGGGTTAAATCAGGCAGTGAAGAAGAGATACAGAACCTTCTAAAAGTATTCATACCCCTTGAAATTTTCCACATTTTGTCATGTTACAACCAAAAACGTAAATGTATTTTATTGGGATTTTATGTGATAGACCAACACAAAGTGTTGTGAAGTGGAAGCAAAATGATAAATGGTTTTCAACATTTTTTGCAAATAAATATGTAAAATGTGTGGCATGTATTTGTATCCAGCCACCCGGAGTCAATACTTTGTAGAACCCCCTTTCGCTGCAATTCCAGCTGCAAGTCTTTTTGGGGATGTCTCTACCAGCTTTGCACATCTAGAGAGGAACATTTCTGCCTATTCTTCTTTGTAAAATAGGTCAAGCTCTGTCAGATTGGATGGAGAGCATCTGGGAACAGCAATTTTCAAGTCTTGCCACAGATTTTCAATTGGATTTAGGTCTGGACTGTGGCTGGGCCATTCTAACACATGAATATGCTTTGATCTAAACCATTCCATTGTAGCTCTGGCTGGATGTTTCGGGTCGTTGTCCTGCTGGAAGGTGAACCTCCGCCCCAATATCAAGTCTTTTGCAGACTCTAACAAGTTTTTCTTTTAAGATTGCCCTGTATTTGGCTCCATCCATCTTCCCATCAACACTGACCAGCTTCCCTGTCCCAGCTGAAGAAAAGCATCCCCACAACATGATTCTTCCACCACCATCTTTCACAGTGGGGCAGGGGGAATGGTGTGTTCAGGGTAATGTGCAGTGTTAGTGTTCCGCCACACATGGTGTTTTGCTTTTAGGCCAAAAAGTTCAATTTTGGTCTCATCTGACCCGAGCACCTTCTTCCACATGTTTGCTGTGTCCCCCACATGGCTTCTCACAAACTGCAAATAGGACTTCTTATGGCTTTCTTTTTGCCACTCTTCCATAAAGGCCAAATATGCGGAGTGTATGACTAATAGTTGTCCTGTGGACAGATTTTCCCACCTGATGTGTGGATCTCTGCAGCTCCTCCAGAATTACCATGGGCCTCTTGGCTGCTTCTCTGACCAATGCTTTCTTTGCTCGGCCTGTCAGTTTAGGTGGACAGACATGTCTTAGTAGGTCTGCAGTTGTGCCATACTCTTTCCATTTTTGGATAATGGATTGAACAGTGCTCTAAGAGATGTTCAAAGTTTGGGATATTTTTTATAAACTAACCCTGCTTTAAAAGTCTCCACAACTTTATCCCTGACCTGTCTAGTGTGTTCCTTGGCCTTCATGGTGCTGTTTGTTCACTAATGTTCTCTAACAAACCTCTGAGGGCTTCACAGAACAGCTGTATTTATACTGAGATTAAATTACACACAGGTGGACTCTATTTACTAATTAGGTGACTTCTGAAGGCAATTGATTCCACTAGATTTTAGTTAGGGGTATCAGAGTAAAGGGGGCTGAATATAAACGCATGCTACAGTTTTCAGATATTTATTTACTAAAAATCTTGAAAACCATTTATAATTTTCCTTCCACTTCACAATTATGTGCCACTTTGTGTTAGTGTATCACATAAAGTCCCAATAAAATACATTTACATTTGGTTGTAACATGAAAATATGTGGAAAATGTCAAGGGGTAAGAATACTTTTTCAAGGCACTGTATAACATCTCCTCACCACCTGTCAAATGCCCTCTGAAAAGCACTTTAACTGGAAGGAGAGAGTCTGAGATCAGTACAGCAGACTCTTCTGCAGTTCCTGACCTGGAGTGAAGAACAGGTGCATGGTTCCTGGGGTTACAGCGTGTAGGCGCTAACACAGGAAGAACTTGCCTGGGCAGCACAGTGGCGGGAGAGTGCCAGGATGTCTCCTAGGAAATATTCTCCCATTAGAACCAGGCCTGCAAGTCTGCATGAACTAAACCTTTCACAATATACAGCGGGCTGGGCAAATCGTGGCCCTGGGGCCACATCTGGCCCTTTGGCTGTCTCTATTCAGCACATTACTCTTCGGCCCACTGTCAGCATGCCTATCTGAGCTTTGAGACATCTCCTAGGCAATGCTCTCCCACCAGAACCAAGCCTCCCTGCTGTACCAATCAGCTACTCAGGCACTCTCCTTCCAGTTCTTGTCATGGTGTGAGGTCAGGTTCAGAGACCAGTAGCTATAGCAGCAGACCAACCAACAAGATAGGTAAACAAGGAGGTCACCTTGGGAAATGATGCCGGCTCACCTGAGGTGCGGGGTCTAAGCACTAAATGGTATTCACCAGAGCTCCTGATGGTGGAGATGGATTTTGCTGCGTGTTAGTACCAGGTTGCAGTCCTCAGGATTGCCCCACCAGGAGGTGAGCAAGCCAGGGTCCAGTAACAGATATGACAGGTAGGGATATAGCAGAAGCGTAGTCAGTAAACAAGCCAAGGGTCGGTAACAAGCCGTAGTAAGTTGGGATGAGGCAGAATCGTAGTCAAGGAACAAGCCAAGGTCGGTAGCGAAGGTATGGACAGCAGCTGGAGAGACAAAGTGAGATACTGGCTGGAAAAGGCAGAATAATCTGGCAAACAGGAAATGCAGACACATGGCTTTTATCAGGAATCTCATGGGAGGAGCAAGGGGTTCAAGGTTCAAGATAAACAAGGTCAAGGTAGGATCATCCAAATAATTGTCAAGGGAGCTGTCCAGCATTCCAGGTGGCTCAGCAAGAAGAAACATTGCTCCTCACCCCAGAAGGCCCAGGTTCAGACCCAGGCTCTGACACCATACCAACCTCTGTCAGTGTACATCTCTGAACCTGTCAGCTTCCTCAGTGTTCAAATAACAGACTCAGGCTCAGAGATGCATGTTGACAGATGTTTGTGCGATCAGCTACAAGAACTGGAATGAGAGAACCTGAGGCACTAATCAGTACAACGTTCTGGAGAGGGTTTTCTAGGAGATGTCTTGATGCTTAGAGAGGCATTCTGATTGGAGACATTGAGGGCCAGATAGGGACAGCCTAGGGGCCAGATATGGCCCTTGGGCCACAATTTGCACAAGTCCTCCTGTGAGAAGGGTGCAGCGTGGTGTGTTGGCAAACACTGATCATATAGATGCTGAGGTGGATGAGAACAGTGTATTTTCAGAAACTTCCAACAAAGTACAACCAGTGCACCAGAGCCACTTACGGAAACTGTAGCTGAGATCTGTTAACTTTGGATGATGCTGACAGCTTCTGCAATAACGAGCAGGAATGCGGCCTGGCTGGTCCACAACTGAATGGGAGGCTACTTTAAGCAGAGGATAGGCATAGTCCCTATACTGTCCCTACTCCAATGGAACCTCCTCCCAACTCTTAACACTTTCCCTGACAGATGGAGAACCTGTCTCTACACTCACCACTCACAAAATATGCACCAACCCAGGGAACCAGTGTCTTAAAGGGGAAGTCCACTTTTTACTTCGTACCTACAGGTAAGCCTATATTAAGGCTTACCTGTAGGTACAGTGAATATCTCCTAAACATGTGCCATTTAGGAAAAATTCACAGGGATGCAACCGGTGATGTCACCGTACATACCCATATGGAACCTTCAAAGCTCCGTGCTGGGACTCCCATAAGCATGGGCAGGAGTGACGTCATCGCGCCCCCTGCCATTCTTACAGTCGGAGCCAGTAAATCCAGAAGAAGGAAGTGCTGGGGAGCCATGACAGTGCTGTCTAGAGGGCTTTATGTCCAGGTCCTGTCATAATGTGCTAGTATGTGGTGCATTATGACTTAAACCTGCAGGGGCCTGATTTTTGTTATTTTTGTGGCGGTTTATTATCACTTTAAATCAGTACTGCCTGTCACGATCGCGGCGTCAGACCCCAGACCTTCTCACCAAACTCGTGACCGAAGGACTAGCCGATCTAAAACCGCAATGTCACGTGCGTAACAATGCCACACCCAGCTGCACCCTGCACAATGATTTTACAACTAATTGGACCACAATCGATGTACCGGCAGCCTGAGCGATTGTTACTGGGTCAGGTTAATTACGCAATTAACCCTTCACACTGACACCACCTCCTTTTTGTACAGAGAAAGAGGAAACTCGGCAATATCATCTAAAACACTATAATGGTTGAGATAATCGTCTGCATAATTGTCAGGAATGGGCTTGCCAATAGTGGTGGGACTCACCTGCCTTGTGGGCTGCAGTACCTGGTCTGGCCAGAGGGTGCTCTCAACAACCAGAGGTTCACTTCGGCAATTAACCATCACCTGGGGCTGATTGCAGGTGGTGTATTTAAGGGATGGCCAGACCTGCAGTCGGTGCCTTGGTGTGTGTTTTCCCATGGGCCCCTGTATCTTGTAACCTGCATTCCTGTTACTGTTCCTGTTTCTGCCTGACTTGTTGCCGACCCTGCCTGATCCTGACCTCTGCTGACTTCTCCTGTTTGATCCCTGGCTTGTGACCCTGACCATTCTCTGCCTGACCTCCTGTACCTACCTGCCTGATAGTTATCGACCCAGCCTGCCTGACTACGTTGTGCTCTATATGTGTATGTACCTGTGTATCAATACCAGTTAAGGTTTGGGTTTGTTTCACCTTGTTGTATGTATTTGTGTTAGCTTGGGGTTTGGTGCACTGCGTTTATATTTGTATTGTTAGTCTTAATAAATTATATTATTTACTATATCTGAAGCCTACGTTTCCCTGTGACAGTCCACACACTTCTGATCACACCCGCACCCCTGACAATAATACGGTCTCCACAGGCCGATTATGCAGAGGGTTACACAAACACAGTAGCGTCTCTTTAGAGGCAGGAATTCGTAAATTGCAAAAAAGCACTTTCAGAAGGAAAGAAATTTATTACTAAAAGGCCAAACAGGTGCAATAAAAATATTTACAGAAAAAGATGTAACTAAGATATATATATATATAAACATACAGAGACTAACAGCACAGCAAAGAGATATCAGAGAGAGGTGAAAGGGTTAAGGTACTTGCCAAAGTCCTGGGTTAGCAGATCCAAGTTTCAGAGCAAAAGGGCACAGGTCTCCCCAGGTGGTATTGATGTTAAAATGGGAGATGTCTTCAACTCCCACTCTTAGGCCTGACAGCCTATTTTGTAGTCCCCAGCAGGGGGTGTCTCTGAAGTCAAGGACCAATACCCCATTTAGGGCGTATAGGTATGGGTGGATACCTCAACTAGAGCCAAAATCTCCCATAACTCATATTTTGGCCCATAACTTTCCAGCTGCACAAGTGACATTCCACCCGCGGGTAGATTATTATGCAGGACATCTGAGGATTGATTAGATATGAATTATGAAATTATACACTGTATGGTTCACAAGATCTACTTTTCTGTTTTCCTATGTATCCGAGACAATGCGAGTGACCTATCAAACTGTTTGCCTGCTCATTGCCCATCTGACGATATGCCTGGTTTTTATGTAAGTCTCTCATATTCCAAGTTTCCATAGTGGAAAGATGGATTTTAACAAAGGTTATCTGATTCTGTCACCTACGCTGAGTTAGGCTTATTAGGTTGGAATCTCTTTCAACTCCTGGGAAAGCTTGCCTTATCTCTTCGGAGGTGTTACAATTTGTAGGTTCTTTGGACAGGGAGGCCCAGGCTCCCTTGGGTGGCTTTATAGCTCCTATGACCCTCCTGTGACATTCCTAACTCACACACATCTGGCCAAATGTCACTGGGTCTCTCTGATAGGGAGGGGGGGGGAAGAATGAGGGAGAAATATGAAGATTCTTAAAATGGAGGCTGCGTCAGTCTCTTTGTATACGCTTGTGTCAGGGCAGGGCTGTGGAACGGACAGGTAGGCCTAGTGGCAGGGTAATGCACTGGCTGACGACAACCACCACCAACAGACCGAAGTCCCTCAGGGCACGGAGTCTAAGTCCCAGGCTGCCCTTCACCAGGGCCCCTGATGGTGGGGATGGACTTGACGCAGCCAGGAACCAGGTCGCAGCCCCCGAAACACCCCGGCTGCGGAAATGGCCGCCAATGGCGTGTAGCTGGTGAGAATGACAATAGCGTAGTCAGGCAAGCCGGGTCGACAACGGGACAAAACAGTACAGAACAGCAGACAGAGAATCACAGGTCACGGGCCGGGTTCAGCAACGGAAGGTCAGATCGAAGGAAACCACAGAGAATGGTCTTAGTCACAAGCCGAGTCAAATACCAGAAGAGTCACGAGCGTATACACAGAGCTGTAGCAAGACCAAGACACAAGACACAAGTGCAAAGAGCATGTGCGGATCACAGGCTTATATGTACTCAGCCACACCCCTCTGGGGGATGGACCTCAGAGACCTGAAGGCATAAAAGCTTCCCACCATGCTCAGCAGAAATCCAAGATGGATGCCAGCACATGGAGTAACAACCTCTGGGAAAAGGTAGGACCTTGACAGCTTGTTACACTGCCCTCACCAAAGATGGCCATGGAGGTCAATCAAGGCACCAGCATCCAATCATACAGCTGCTTTCCTGATGACAGCAGGAAGTCGTAGAGGAACTAAGATCCCCACATTCTCCTTCTGCATTGTTGCTAAAGCCTAGCGCCACCTACAGAAGGGTGTACAGACTGCACCTGGCTACACGCTGTATACTGTTATATGTCTAGAATTTATTCTTGCAGACGTGTAAAGTTATTGAGAAGTCCACTTTAACCGCAGCTGGTAAGATCTAAAACTTTTAATCACATAGAGATCAAGCGAAGATGATGGGAAATGAGAGGAAAAGTACAAATATAGAGTTGGAGAGAATCCCGTGAATATGGAGGATATTTTTTTCTCTATCATTATATTTCCTATCAGGAGTCTGTAAGCTGACTAAGCCGGGGAAAGTTAAATCATGCAGATGTACAGGAGGTTGCAGATACATCAGTCGAGATATTAAGTGAGCAGATGAAAATCGCAAAATGCCATGTTTGCTTCCATCCTTAAAATAAGCTGTCAAGCCGCCCGTGGACGTCACCGGTGTTATATTCTAAGCCATCAGTGTGAAGATTGTTTCTCGTCTTCTCGGCGCTTACAAGGTTATGTCTGTTATAAGGCGACCGCAGATTCCATTGTTCTTTTCGCTCTTTCCCCCTTTTTCCAATCTCCTCCCTCCTTGTCGAGACAATCTGTCATCACCAATGTCTTCATTCCAACAGCTATAATCATCACTTGGACCAAATATCTTTACAGAAAGCCGTTACTCTCGGCGTAATGAGAATCTGTCTATGAATGTGGCTGTTTTTCTTTAGGACAGACAGAAAAAATAATCATAGAAGTTATTTCAAAGTCCCAGGTATTAGCTCTGAACTTCCACGGCCGGAGGCCCATGATTTAAAGAAGATTTGTTAGGCTTTAGTAGACACATGTGACATTTTTTTGTAGTAGTGGGTAACACAAAGGGCGATGACTGTGTGCAAAAAAGCAATACATTGTAGTAGTGAAAGGGTTCCTTCACACAGGTGGTGATTTTGTTTGGCACCTCTCAATGCACATTAGTGTAAGAGTTCATTTACACTTGTGTAGCACCCTCCTAGCTAGGAAAATTACGTTTTTGGCCCCTTCTGTAGTCAAGGCAGCGGTGACTGTTTATTCTGGTCTGTGCAGGGTTTCACAGGCTGGGAGTTTTATTGCTTTCCCCTGCGTCTGGAATGAGCTTCCAGAACATAGGAAAGGAGTCTCAAATGACCAGCCTGAATATTTTTTGTGCCTTAGTCAATCCCTGAAGAGAAGTGTCCAGAAGGTGGCTATGTGGGTAATAAATAGTCTGAAGCTTTGGAGAGATTGTTCTTTCCTCGACAGGGAGGGTTGCGAAGGCCAAGGGTTTGCTGCCATGAGGCAGCCTATAGATGGTGTTGCTGTTCTTGAGATCTCAGCTGTGGCAGAGGTGAGGACCTTGAGAGATCTTCTGAGGAGCTGGCTATAGGACTATACCAAAAGAAATCTGGTCTGGAGAAGGATTGTCTCCCTCGCTGGACCATGTTTGGAGGAAGCTGGAAGGTGGCAGCTGTCCTGGGGACTGGTGAGTAAAGACCCTGAATTGATTTCTGTTGTCTTTGTGCCTTTTGGGGATATAAGTGCCAAACCTAGCTTGGACAGAGATGGCTCTCATAAGGTCTCAGAGTACCAGGCATTCCCCTGTCCTCAGCAGAATTCTGGAGTGTGAGCCTAGAGAAATGTGTCCTCCTGTTACTGTGCAAGTGTTTTGGAGCATCCCATACCCTAGACCAGTGATGGCGAACCTTTTTGAGCCCGAGTGCCCAAACTGCAACCCAAAACCAACTTATTTCTTTCAAAGTGCCAACACTGCAATGAAACCTGAATATCGAGCTTTTGGTTTAGAAAAAACAACTCGTACAGTAGTGCAAACTAATTAACAGTACAGGGATGACCAGAGACTGCGGACAGTACAGGGATGACCAGAGACTGCGGACACAGTACAGGGATGACCAGAGACTGCAGACACAGTACAGGGATGACCAGAGACTGCGGACACAGTACAGGGATGACCAGAGACTGCGGACACAGTACAGGGATGACCAGAGACTGCGGACACAGTACAGGGATGACCAGAGACTGCGGACACAGTACAGGAGATGACCAGAGACTGCGGACATGGTACAGGAGATGACCAGAGACTGCGGACACGGTACAGGGATGACCAGAGACTGCGGACACAGTACAGGAGATGACCAGAGACTGCGGACACAGTACAGGGATGACCAGAGACTGCGGACACAGTACAGGGATGACCAGAGACTGCGGACACAGTACAGGGATGACCAGAGACTGCAGACATAGTACAGGGGATGACCAGAGACTGCAGACACAGTACAGGGATGACCAGAGACTGCAGACACAGTACAGGTATGACCAGAGACTGCGGACACAGTACAGGGATGACCAGAGACTGCGGACACAGTACAGGGATGACCAGAGACTGCGGACACAGTACAGGGATGACCAAAGACTGCAGACACAGTACAGGAGATGACCAGAGACTGCAGACACAGTACAGGAGATGACCAGAGACTGCGGACACAGTACAGGAGATGACCAGAGACTGCAGACATAGTACAGGAGATGACCAGAGACTGCAGACACAGTACAGGAGATGACCAGAGACTGCAGACACAGTACAGGAGATGACCAGAGACTGCGGACAGTACAGGGGATGACCAGAGACTGCGGACAGCACAGGGATGACCAGAGACTTCGGACAGTACAGGGATGACCAGAGACTGCGGACAGTACAGGGATGACCAGAGACTGTGGACAGTACAGATGACTGCTGACCTTTGGGGAGGGAGGGGGAGCGGGTACCTGAATTTGACAGGTACCCGCTCTTACTTCCGCGGAGTTGTCCTTTGATCTTACCTGTTCCTTTATCCAGCCGCGTGCTGTCTTCCCGGCTTCTGTAGTGTGGGCGCTCGTCGGACAGCCGGATGCCCAGTGCGCATGCGCGAGAAGCGCTGCGCTTTGTGATTGGTCCGGCGGCTTCTGGGATCTGTCATGTGTCCCAGGTACCGCCTTACCATTCACAAAGAGCACTGCATCTTGCGCATGCGCACTTGGGATCCGGCTGTCACGCACACTACAGAAGCCAGGAAGACAGCGCGCCGCTGGATAGAGGGACAGGTACGGTCCCACTGCAGAGCGTCTTATGGAGCGAATATAAAGCGGCCGGCCCGGTATTCTGACACGGCGGCGGTGGAAATACCGGACCGGCCGCTCTATATTCGCTCCATAAGATGCACTGACATTTTCCCCCCTTTTTTGGGGGAAAAAAAGTGCGTCTTATGGAGCGAAAAATACGGTATTCTCCTGGCGTGCCCACAGATAAGGCTCGGCGTGCCACGGGTTCGCCATCACTGCCCTATACCCTCTCCTGTTCTTCAAGTAATAATTTTCAAGAAGACATCCCCTAGACCACGGGTGTCAAACTGGCGGCCCTCCAGCTACAAGTACCATAAGGTACTGCGAGATTGACAGTTACAAGCATGACTCCCAAAGGCAGGAGGCAAGATGGGACTTGTAATTTCACAACAGCTAGAGGGCCGCCAGTTTGACACCCCTGCCCTGGACTGTATTATTGAAGCCAGTGTGTGTGGACCGGGTGTTTGTGGTGGTGGGCAGCCTTTGTACTGTTAGGGAAGAACCAGCTATTTTCAGTGGCTCAAATGGGAGTAGCGCTACACTTGCCATTGGGGGCAGTACAATCATGAGGGGTTGCATTTTTACAGCCCTCCCCATCAACTCCCCCTTAAGCTGATGGGGATCTACACAAATATGATGCTTTGCTTTGAGGCCACGCAAGTATTACACCCCTCTGTCACCTTAGGCGGGCTGTACTGCCCACTGAATGTGACCCATTCATGTGTGATGCAGTTATGACAAATGGTGAGGAGGTGACATATTGCTTTCGTATCACCTTACCAGGGGCGGACTGACAACTCATGGGGCCCCCGGTCAATAGGGGATCATGGGGCCCCTGTGTCCTTGCCCAAACTCAACCTATGAAAAAGGTACCAGGGCCCTCTACTGACCCCCGGGCCCTCGGGCAGTGCCCGAGTTTCCAAATGGTCAGTCTGCCCCTGCAACTTACTGCCAATGCCTTGGAAACCTATCCAATCACGGGGCTCTATCATAGGTACATTGAAAATAGGCAGTTAGGTAGCTTTTTACCACTTCCCAACTGCCTCACAAGGCCACTTAACCACTTTCTCCAGAGGATTTACCCCCCTTCTTGACCAGGCTATTTTGCGATACGGCGCAGTGTTACTTTAACTGACAATTGTGCAGTCATGCAACGCTGCACCCAAATGAAATTTGTGTCCTTTTTTCCCACAAATGGAGCTTTCTTTTGGTGGTATTTGATCACCTGTGCGGTTTTTATTTGTTGCGCTAATAACAAAAAAAGACCGACAATTTTGAAAAGAAAACATTTTTTTACGTTTTGCTATAAAACATGTCCAGTAAAAATTTTTAAAAATGACATTTCATCATAAATTTAGGCCAAAATGTATCCTGCTACATGTCTTTGCTAAAAAAAAATCCCAATATGTGTAAGTTAATTGGTTTAATTGATTAATTTTTAATTGATTAATTTTTATTTTTCATTTTTTTATACTAGTAATGGTAGCGATCAGTGACTTATAGCGGGAATGCGGGACTGATGCATTCTGACACTGGTGGGAAACTGACTAACTGCCACTGAAATCCCCAGTGATACTAATACAGTGATCAGTGCTAATAAAAAGCACTGACACTGTACTAATGACACTGGGCAGGAAGGGGTTAACATCTGGGGTGATCAAAGGGTTAACTGTGTGCTGTTTTACTATGTGGCGCGTGTGTTTTACTATGTAAGCATGCTGCTTTGTATTGCTCTGCTATGCAGAGCAATGCAAAGCAGCATGCTGGTGCTGACATGGGAGAGAACTATATTGTTTGTGCACGTCCCCTATCCAGAAATACAAAACCATGTATATACATGATTTTGCGCAGCCCTGCCACTCTGTAGTAGTAGTTCTGCTATAGGATGGTCAGGAAGAGGTTAAAATTGTTAAAATATGGAGAGGTAGACACTATAGAATTTGCATTGCCTTAAATCATGGCAAGGCAAAAAAAAAGCTACCTGCAGAGTTCGGACTCGTTCACACTTGCGGTTGGGGAGCGGTAAAACCCCACAGTTGATTTGGCGGTCACAGGTCTTCAAATGCCATCAAGTACATTGTAGAACCCATAGCCCTGCATTGGAGGTGAGGATGCCAAGGAGTAGTCTACTGCCAAAGTGGAGTAGAGTAGAGGAGCACAAGCAGACAAGCATTTAACCTTTGCAGTGCAGTGGCAGCCTCTCTTCAAGGGGGTAGGGGGTCTTTCCTGGACATAGGCTTTACTTTGCTTTGTCATTGGGGGAGGAACAGGATGAGCTGAGCTGCAGAGTTACATTTGGAAAGGAGGAGAAAGGAGAGCTGAGATGCAGAGTTACTTTTGGATGGGGGGAGCAGGAGTTGCTGAGCTGCAGAGTTCTGTAAGAAAGGGAGGAGCAGGAGGAACTTAGCTGCAGAGTTAATTTGGAAGGAAGGAGCAGAAGCTGAGCTGCAGAGTTACTTTAGAAAGGGAGAAGCAGGGTGGACTGAGTTGCAGAGTTACTCTTGGAAAGGAGAAGCAGGAGGAACTATGCTGTAGAGTTAGTTTGGGAAGGGAGGAGCAGGAGGAGCTGAGCTGCAGAATTATTATGGGAAGGGAGGAGCAGGAGGAGCTGAGCTGCAGAGTTACTTTTGGAAGGAAGGAGCAAGAGGAGCTGAGCTGCAGAGTTACTTTTGGAAGAGAGGAACAGGATGAGCTGATCTACATCGTTACTTCTGGAAAGGAAAATCAGGAGGAGCTGATCAGCAGAGCAACTTTTGGAAGGGAGGAACTGATCTGCAGAGTTACTTTTGGAAGGGAGGAGCAGGAGGAGCTGATTTGCAGAGTTGCTTTTGGAAGTAAAGCGCAGGAAGAGCTGAGCTGCAGAGTTACTTTTGGAAAGGAAGAGCTGATCTGCAGAGCTACTTCTGGAAAGGAAGAGCAGGAGCAGCTGATCTGCAGGGTTACGTCTGGAAGGGAGGAGTAGGAGGAGGTGAGCTGCAGAGTTACTTTTGGAAGGGAGGAGCAAGAGGAGCTGAGCTGCAGAGTTACTTTTGGAAGGGAGCAGCAGAAGGAGCTGAGCTGCAGTGTAATGCATGTAAAAAAATGAATGTTCATAGTATGACCATGGTTCTTTTTCAAAGCAGAAATCTAGACTGAAAACAGTGAGATAAAATGAATGGCCTATTAAAAGATAAAATAACAAAATACACTTTTGCTGCAAAATTCACTTCAAATACAACGATTTCTTCCATTTTTTTTCTTTTGTTGCTAGATCTACTCAGTTTGACAGCCAATATCTTCAATCCACTTCTGAACCCAGAGGCTGTGATGGGTCATCCTGGACCCACTACATCCAGTGATTGGATAGTAAAAGAAGAATCAGCATGATGATGATTTCATCTTTTGCCGTGCTTTTTCCTCCTATCAGCATTCTTCTTGTCAGCACATGAACGGATTGGCCCCCTGAGCTGCTTCTTCCTCTCACTCTTCAGCTCTACTGTACAGGAACTGCAGCAGGCTGATACCAGGTCAGATTCAGTTACTTACACTGGTTGCATTTAAAAATATTGAAATACATTTAATACATTATTCAATTAATGATTATAGAGCTGAATAGATTTGTGAATTTTATATGTGCCTTGAGTTAAGCTTTGAAGGTTGTTCTGTTTATTCATCTATTTATGTTTTTTAACATCGCTATTGTCTGCATGACAAGCAAATCAAATGAAATTATAAGCACCTACACTTGATACTTTCCTAAAACTTTTTATATAAAACATGGACAATTATAAATTTGATATAAACGACACAAATTATTCCTGTGCTGTTTTCATGAATTACATTATTAAAATTAGTTTTAAATACAAGTAGCTTCAAGGTAAGCTCACAGTTTCATGAAAAAAGAAAAAAATGTACTAACTCCACATATAGTGATCACCCCTTTGGACCCCGCTGCACATAACGGACTTGATGCTCTTGCAGTTCATACACCGTACACCAGGACTGCTGTTAGAAGTCACAGGACCCCATACAGCATACCTGACAGGCAGGGCTGCTGTTAGAAATCATGGGGCCCCATACAGCCAACCTGACAGGGCCCTCCTTAAAAAAACCCCCCCACAGTTTACTATGCTTCAGTTATGAATGAACACAGTGTACCAATCACTGATTGTGTTCATTCAGAAAAAGGAAGGGGCTGGTAAATGTGACATATTTACCGGACCCTTCCCCCACTCTCCATTCTGAAGGATCCTATTGTGTGACTCATGAGCAGAGTGGAACGTGGCTTAAATTCATACAACCCGCCGCACAAAATGTTTAACCACCAGCTGCTCATGAGTTGTGGCCAGACCAGTAAGTATTTAAAATGGGGCACTCTGGAGGACCAGGACATAAGGGGGCACTAAGGGGTACTCTACAGGAGGATGTAAGGGGACATTCTGGAGGTACTAACTTAATACCTCCAGAGTGCCCCCTTAGAACTTCTAGAATGCCTCCCTACATCCTCCAGAGTTCTCCCTTAGAGCTTCTAGAATGCCTCTCTACATCCCCCAGAGTGCTCCCTTAGTACAGTTTTACTAAGTGGGCACTCTATAGGTAATAACCTAGTACCTCCAAAGTCACCCTCCTTTCCTTTCCCGCCAGGAGCAGCTGCAGGTAAATCTGTCTTTACTATGCTTCAGACTATGAATTGGCAGGAGCCTCTGTCTTTTATTTCTTGTTTATTCATCCGCAGTGCAGCTGAGTCTCAAAAATGAGACTTCATCAAAACCCCCTCCCCAACAGCGTTGTAAAAAATTATTAAATTACAATTAAATATCAACATAAAAAAATAATAAAACTGTAAAAGAAAACAAAACTGTAAAAAAAAATCTGACTAAAATTTCTAAGCAGATTAACCTCCCTAGCGGTCTGATTATTTCAGATTTTTGGTGCTGAAAGCGGTACCATTATTTTGCATGGAAATATGTCGTTTTTTTATTGTAGGCTGTAATTTTTAGGAATAACTCACTGAAATCTGTCAGAACAAGAGTCTATTAAACATCCCGGGGATGATAAAATTTGAAACACGAAATCATAAATTATAATTTAATAAATAATCATAAAAAATAATAATATAATAATAATACATTTAATTCAATAATGTAATCAAACCAAAAACACTGAAATTTGAAATAGAGCGCCAAGTTCGCACATTGCTGAGCAAAGTCGCAGAATCGTTTTCAGTGTCTGATGACGAATTTCCCCCACGAATCATTATCACTCAATTCTGCAAGTGGTTCTGATTTACTATCGCTGTTCTCTAGCTGGTCTAAAACCGCTTTTGACCTAAAGGGGCGCTTTTTGGACGCCATGGACATTTCTAAGTTTCCAGGCAGAAAGAACAGTAAAAATGCAGACGGCACAGGACAAAGCACTCGGGACAAAATTTATGTGAAATGGGTTGAAACAGCAATGTTTTACTATGTAAAATTTGTTTGGAAAAAAATGAAATTTTTTAAAATTTTCAAATTTCCCGCCGGCGCCCATACGTCCCGACGTCACAGGAACCGGAACACAGAAGCCGGATGTCGGCATCGGCCGGAGGAGATGGCCGGGGACGCTGCAGGGGACACATCGTGGGAGCGAAGGACAAGGTAAGTGCTGCAAGGAATCCCTATGCAGCGCCGCATGGTAAGCCCGAGCTACACTAGGGAATACCGCTAGGGAGGTTAAAAAGCCACTCCCAGTATAATAATTCAGCATACACATGAACATCCAATAAAGAGGAAGTTTTGAAATGCGTTGGACATGATATTTGTGATGTATAGATTGACCATCCCTACTAAGGAGCAATCAAAGCAAAAGGGGTCCTTTTTACAATGCCTTCATACATGGGGGGGGGGGTGCAAGAAGCTGGTCTTGCCTAGGGCACAAAATAGTCTAGCACTGGCCCTGCATGTTAGCGTATTCATGTTGTACGTATTATGTAGCCAACGATTTTCACTGCATTTGGATGACATCGAGCTACCAACTAAAAGTATTTATTTTGTCTTTCCTTCTCCCCTTTGGCTGGGATGGGAACACATAGAGTGACTTGTTTTTATTTAATTCTTGCAGGCTACTTCTCCACAAATTGTGTCTACCATCTATCTTCCTTTTTTGTTCATTGGGCTGAGGAAGAGCAAGTTTTGAAACGCGTTGGGCATGAGGACACAACATTTTTGATGTATGGATTGCATATGTTGGTATATGTTATGACACAATTATATACTTGCCGTCTGACCCATGAACATAAATGGCGGACGGGAGCAGTGCCGAAGCGAATAGCCGTTTTTTAAACGTCCCCCCCCCGTTCACTGCCTGTGCTCAGTCCCTGGGAGTGCGCTGCACTGCACAATAGCTGTACAAGACCTCTGTGTGAGATCCTGATCATGTGATCAGTAGTAAGGAAGATGTCACTTGTGACATCATTGCTTACTACTAGTGAAATCTGTGAACGATCATAGAGATCACATGGTACAAGGCTATTCACAACAGCCTTGTACCATGTGACAAGCTGTGACCAATCACAGCTCTCACAGTATTTATCAATGGTTGCAAGAATGCAGCCAGAGAGAAGGAGAAATGATTGCTTTTACAGCCTTTATGGGTGTAAAAAAAAAAAAAATCTTCATCACCCCCCACAAGTAGTACAGTGTCACTATGGTTATACTGTACTGCTAGGGTGACAGTATGTAAAAAAAAAAAAACATAAATAATAATATAAAAAAATAAAAAATGTAAAAAAAATTCCACTGACAGCTGGTGAAACGGGCTGCGGTGAGCACAACATTGAATCATAGGACAGGTGAGTGGCTGGTTTTTAAAAGTCAGCAGCTACAGTTTTTTGTAGTTGCTTTGATTTTATTTATTTTTTTGACTCAAGCTCCACTTTATTTAAGTGCTTTATTCACTTTCTTATATGATTTCTTGATGAATTTTTTGGTCTTAAAGGAATAATCATTACAAAAATACTAAGTTTTCAGCACAACACATTTTATTTTCATAGTCCGTCTCGGTGGAGAGCGAGAGAGGGTGGATATATTCCTACACACAGAGGGACTACAGTGAATGAACATAGCCATCCTAACAGGAAGCCAGATCACAGCAGCAAAAAAAAAAAAAGAATTTGGCGATTTGGAGGCTGAGAGCAAAAGAAGGGACTTTTCAAGTTAAAGAACACATATGTGAATAGAATTTTTTTTCACCAGCGTTTAATGTCACTTTAAGTGCTGATATTACTAATGAAAAGTTATAATTTTTTTGGTTATAAACTAATTTGGGTATTTTTTTATTTTACTAAAAAGATATATGAATACATTTTGGCCAAGATTTACAAAGAAAGATTATTTATTTGCAAAAAAACAAAAAAAAAAGAAAAACACTTTTTTTTTTCAAAATGTTTGGACTTTTTCATTTATATAGCAAAAAAATAAAAATCCCAGTGGTGAACAAATACCACCAAAATAAAGTTTAATCTGTGTAAAAAAAATTCATATGGGTACAGTGTTGCATGACCGCGCAATTGTCATTGAAAGTGTGATAGCGCTGAAAACTGAAAATTGGCCTGGACAAGAAGGGGGTGAAAGTGGTTAATGCTGGCATCGGTATTATTATTATTATTATTATACAGGATTTATATAGCAACAACAGTTTGCTCAGCGCTTTACAAAATGAAGGTAGACATTACAGTTACAATACAATTTGGTACAAGAGGAAACAGAGGGCCCGGCTTGTTAGAGCTCACAATCTAGGAGGAAGGGTCGAGTGATACAAAAGATAATAGCTGTGGGGGGGATGAGCTGACAGAGGAAATAAATGGCGGTTTACTAGGTAGAAGCAGGACCAGGGGCGGACTGACAACTCATGGGGCCCCCGGGCAATAGGAGATCATGGGGCCCCTGTGTCCTTGCCCAAACTCAAAAAAGCCTATGAAAAAGGTACCAGGGGAATCTCATGGGGCCCCCTACTGACCCCGGGCCCTGAGCAGGATAGACATCTTTAACCTCCTTAGCGGTATTCCCGAGTGTAGCTCGGGGTAAAATTTCAATACCAAGAGCGGTAACCCCGAGCTCCACTCGGGCTTACCATGCGGCATTGCTCAGGGGGTCCCTGCAGCACTTACCTTGTCCTTCGCTCCCACGATGTGTCCCCTGCAGCGTCCCCAGCCATCTCCTCCGGCCGATGCCGGCATCCGGCTTCCGTGTTCCGGTCCCTGTGATGTCGGGACGTACGAGCGCCGGTACCGGCGGCAAATTTGAAATTTTTAAAAAATTTCATTTTTTTTAAATTACTATTACATAGTAAAACATTGCTGTATCAAACCATTTCACATACATTTTGTCCCTACTGCTTTGTCCTGTCCCCTGCCTGCATTTTGAATGTTCTTTCTGCCTGGAAACTGAGAAACGTCCATGGCGTCCAAAAAGCGTCCCATTACGTCAAAAGCGGTTTTAGACCGGCTAGAGAACAGCGATAGTAAATCAGAACCACTTGCAGAATTGAGTGATAATGATTTGTGGGGGAAATTCGTCATCAGACACTGAAAACTATTTTGCGACTTTGCTCAGCGATGTGCGAATTTGCCTCTGTATTTCAAATTTCAGTGTTTTTGGTTTGATTATATTATTGAATTAAATTTATTATTATATTATTATTTTTTATGATTATTTATTAAATTATAATTTATGATTTCGTGTTTCAAATTTTATCCTACCCGGGATGTTTACTAGACTCTTGTTCGGACAGATTTCAGTGAGTTATTCCTAAAAATTACAGCCTACAATAAAAAACTACATATTTCCATGCAAAAAAATAGTGTGGCTTTCAGCACAAAAAATCAGAAATAATCAGACCGCCGAGGAGGTTAAAGAGAGAGGTTTTCAGGGATCGTCTAAAGGTGGATAGATTAGGAGACAGCCGGACAGATTGGGGTAGAGAATTCCATAGGATGGGAGAAGCTCGGGAGAAGTGCTGGAGGCGAGCATGGGAGGAGGTGATACGATTTACTAGGTAGAAGCAAGATAGACATCTTTAAAGAGAGAGGTTTTCAGGGATCGTCTAAAGGTGGATAGATTAGGAGACAGCTGGACAGAATGGGGTAGAGAATTCCATAGGATGGGAGAAGCTCGGGAGAAGTCCTGGAGGCGAGCATGGGAGGAGGTGATACGGGAACTAGAGAGCAGAAGTTCTTGGGAGGATCGAACAGAGCGGTTTAGTTGATATTTGTAAGAGTTATGTGATGTGTAACAATTTATGGCTTGTGAATTATTTTTCTGCTGTATATTTTTAATTTAACAATAATGATTCTTTGTTAATTTTATATATTGGTTGTATAATATAAGGTAAAAATCCCCATTGGGATCTTGGTGGCATGTATAGTTTCAAGCAGGGGCGGACTGACCATTGGGGAACTCGGGCACTGCCCGAGGGCCCGGGGTCAGTAGGGGGCCCCATGAGATGTCCCTGGTACCTTTTCATAGGCTTTTTTGGGTGTGGTTTGAGTGTGGGTGAGGACACAGGGGACCCATGATCCCCTACTGCCCGAGGTCAGTAGGGGGCTCCATGAGATGTCCCTGGTACCTTTCATAGGTTTTTTTGGGTGTGGTTTGAGTGTGGGTGAAGACACAGGGGCCCCATGATCCCCTACTGCCCGAGGTCAGTAGGGGGCCCAATGAGATGTCCCTGGTACATTTCATAGGCTTTTTTGGGTGTGGTTTGAGCGTGGGTGAGGACACAGGGACCCCATGATCCCCTATTGCCCGGGGGCCCCATGAGTTGTCAGTCCGCCCCTGGTTTCAAGTCACGCAAGTTCTAATAGAAGTCGTGATACAAAATAATAACATCTTGTGTCTGTGTTGTCTATTCCTCTTTATTATATGTACTGTGAAGATAAGAATACATTTTAATTGCAGGCTAAGGGGATAACGAGTGACGGTTGGATAAGTCATGGTGCGGATCCTTTCCTCGGAATGTACACTGGAACGTTAATACGCCGTGTGATTCATCTAATGCTTTAATGACTTACAATGAAGTAGGTAGATAAACAGCTGGGAAATGGTTTGCAAACATGTGTAATGTAGATTTTATTCACTGGGCTCGCCATTAGGAGTCATTAATGTTGATTTGCACACATCCCAAGCAAGGCAACTCAAGACTCCCTCCGCCATAAAGAGGAAACATGATTTATCCACAAAGAGAAACACTTTTAATGAAGTGAACATGATAGGACTGCAAAAAATGCCTGTTTATGGTCTTCAGATATCTTTGTCAGTAAGATTGGTTTAATGCAAATTATATTATCCATGGACCTTCCAGTAACTTTGCATGAATACATTCCTGGCATGTTGCAATATATTGTACATATATCTTTTTTTTTAATATCCTTGAAATCTAATGTGATTTTTGCCTAGGCTAAGACGATGTTGTCAGTCTGCTGCAGAAAGGAGGAGCCTTTGCCTTAATCTCCTCATCCCCAGTCTGCAACTACTAAAAGGGGAAGTTTCCCCAATGGTTGTGGAGCATTTGTTCATCAAAAATGGGGTTAAAACAGGAGGCGTCTTGTTGGCGTCTCACTGACTGTCAATTGCAGATCACTTTTCAGAGTGGTGGATTTAGGTGCATGTCTTAACCTAGCCTTAGAATTGATTTGCACTTTAAAGTGGTTCTAAAGCCTGAAAGTGTTACTAAACCCCGTACCCTGCATTCACTATATCTGGTCTCCCCGTACCCTGCATTCACTATATCCGCTCTCCCCGGACCCTGCATTCACTATATCTGGTCTCCCTGTACCCTGTATTCACTATATCTGATCTCCCTGGACCCTGCATTCACTATAACTGGTCTCCTCGGACCCTGCATTCACTATATCTGGTCTCCTTGGACCCTGCATTCACTAAATCTGGTCTCCTTGGACCATGCATTCACTATATCTGATCTCCCCGGACCCTGCATTTACTATATCTGGTCTCCCTTGACCCTGCATTCACTATATCCGGTGTCGCTGGACCCTGCATTCACTATATCTGGTGTCCCTGGACCCTGCATTCACTATATCCGGTCCCCCTGGACCCTGCATTCACTATATCCGGTCTCCCCGGACCCTGCATTTACTATATCCTGTCTCCCCGGACCCTGCATTCACTTTATCTGGTCTCCCCGGACCCTGCATTCATTATATCCGGTCTCCCCGGACCCTGCATTCATTATATCCGCTCTTCCCGGACCCTGCATTCACTATATCTGGGCTCCCTGGACCCTGCATTCACTATATCTGGTCTCCCCGGACCCTACATTCACTATATCTGGTCTCCCAGGACCCTGCATTCACTATATCCGGTCTCCCTGGACCCTGCATTCACTATATCAGGTCTCTCCGGACCCTGCATTCACTATATCCGGTCTCCCCGGACCCTGCATTCACTATATCTGGTCTCCCCGGACCCTGCATTCACTATATCTGGTCTCCCCGGACCCCGCATTCACTATATCTGGTCTCCCCGGACCCCGCATTCACTATATCTGGTCTCCCCGGACCCCGCATTCACTATATCTGGTCTCCCCGGACCCCGCATTCACTATATCTGGTCTCCCCGGACCCTGCATTCACTATATCTGGTCTCCCCGGACCCTGCATTCACTATATCTGGTCTCCCCGGACCCCGCATTCACTATATCTGGTCTCCCTGGACCCCGCATTCACTAGATCTGGTCTTCCCGGACCCTGCATTCACTATATCCGGTCTCCCACAGTACACACAACATGGAAATGCGATTACTTTAATAAATATAAACTGCTAAATACCTTTTCTCATCAGCAGTATATAGCAGTCTTGTGACTTCTATTAGTGTCCAGCAAAGCACTGGTTAAAGCTTGTAGGAGGAGTTTTCGTTCTCCTCTGACTGTCCTATGAGGCTTTCATGACCCCTGACCCTCTGATTGGCCCTGTGCTGATCATATGTACCCTCCCAAGAAAAAAATAACTCTCTAGCAATACACCCTAAAGTGAGCATGTGCAGCTTGCCTCCAAGCTTCTGTACTATCAGCAGATGGATTGAAGACAGTAGAAGAAGGGGAGAATCAGAGAAGTCAGGATCAAACAGCATTTTTACAAAATGCAGAGAATTAACCCCTTTTATCAGTATCCAGCTGAGCACTGGTTAAAGCTTGCAGGAGGAGTTTTCAATCTTTAAAAATAACAAAAAAACTGAAATATCGCACTCCAAAATTTAAATTAATTAAATATCTCCAAAGAATTCCCAGTGAAGTAAATAATTGACTAAATATATACTCAATTGTGCCTTGTTCCATAATTACCATCAATTCATTCATGTGATAAATATTTCAATTCATTTGTAAAATTATAAAAATGAATTATGCCTTATTAAAAATTATTATAACTTAAATGTGATAAACTCAAATAAATAAATAAATACATCAGTTTATAATTGTGACAGTCCCATAAATCATGATTGTGATCCAAAATCGATATTTTCAAAATCTTGTGTGCTCCAATTTGTGACAATAATATACGCTCACCTCCATGTATGCCTAATATTAAATGTAGGCAGACATCACTTTGTGTCCATATTTTAATCCTGCTGTATTCACTCGCTGAACCATTTGATGGATAATGGGTATCCCTTGGGAGCTCCTTACTGATCATCTCCTTGTCTGCAGATATCAGTGTCAATCAGTGCTGCCTATCAGTGCAGCCTCATCAACGCACATCAGTGAAGGAGAAAACTTGCCTGTTTGCAAAATGTTATAATAGAAATATTGAAAAACTTTTTTTTTTTTGCTCTCCTTTTGTTTTTAGTGCAAAAAATAAAACACCCAGCGATGATTAAATACCACCAAAAGAAAGCTCTATTTGTGTGAAAAAAATTATAAAAATGTCATATGGGTGCTGTGTTGCATGATCGTGCAATTGTCATTCAAAATGTTACAGAGCTGAAAGCTGAAAACTGGCCTGGGCGGGAAGGGGGTGAAAGTGCCCGGTAGGCAAGTGGTTTTAACCACCTCCCGTTGTATATAAACGGCTGGACGGTGGCAGTGCAGGGCCGGGTGGCCATTTATAAACGGCCTCCTTGCACCCTGCTTGTGCGCGCTCCCTGGGAGCTCGCAGCACCGCGATCCGGTCCCACTGTGTCCGGAGGCCGTTGTATATAAACGGCCGGACGGTGGCAGTGCAGGGTCGGGTGGCCATTTATAAACGGCCTCCTTGCACCCTGCTTGTGCGCGCTCCCTGGGAGCTCGCAGCACCGTGATCCGGTGCCCGCTGTGTCCTCCGGACACAGTGGAACACCAATCGTCGGACGGTACCTCTGTAAGAGGTCCCGATCATGTGATCACTGATTGGTCAATCAGTGATCACATGCAGAGTAGTAAGCAAGATGTCACTTCTGATATCATTGCTTACTACGTGTGAAATCTGTGAATGATCACAGAGGTCACATGGTACAAGGCTATTCACAACAGCCTTGTACCATATGACAAGCTGTGACCAATCACAGCTCACTCAGTAGTTCTCAATGGCTGCAAGAATGCAGCTAGAGAGAAGGAGAAATTATTGCTTTTACAGCCTTTATGGGTGTAAAAGCAATCAGTGTAAGAAAAAAAAAAAATCTTCATCACCCCCCACAAGTAGTACAGTGACACTGTACTGCTAAGGTGACAAGTATGTAAAAAAAGCAAAACACATAAGTAATAATATAAAAAATGTAAAACAAATGTTTAAAAATTATAATTTTTGGTTATAAACTAATTTGGGTTATTTTTTTTTTCTTTTAACTAAAAATATAACGGAATAAATTTTGGCCAAGATTTATGATGAAATACTATTTATTTGCAAAATTTTATAAGAAAAACACTTTTTTTCAAAATTTTTGGACGTTTTCATTTACGTAGCAAAAAAAATAAAAATCCCAGTGGTGAATAAATACCACCAAAATAAAGCATTATTTGCCTCAAAAGAATGCTAAAAAATTCATATGGGTACAGTGTTGCATGACCGCGCAATTGTCATTCCAAATGTGATAGCGCTGAAAGCTGGAAATTGGCCTGGACAGGAAGGGGGTGAAAGTGTCCGGACGGGAAATGGTTAAGCAGGGAATGCAGACAACATGATATACTGATGACCACTAGAGGGAGAATTTACAATTCATATGGAATAGGATGATTGAAAAATCCCACAGCAAGTGAAAATGAGAAGGTCTCAACATGCAGTAAATGGCTTTTAGACGAGTGTTGCAATTGTGATTTAGCACAAACGAAATTTCTTTAAAGACTCACATAACAAGTAATGTCAATAGGTGAACTGCTTAGAAATCCATTCTGTATATGGGATCCTTTCTTCTAAAAATATATATTTTTTCCTGCCTGGAGTTAAAGCTACACTCTGAGCTGAAATGAGAACGCCGACTAATGTGAGTACGTCGTCATATAAATGAATCTATCTTCAAAAATAAAATGTTTAACCACTTTAACCCGCACACCTGTATACCCCTTATGGACTAGGGAAATTTTTTACATTTCGGCTTTGAGCCTATTAATTCGGCAATAGCTTTGTCATTACATAAAGTGTTACTAAACCCACAACAGTACAATCAGTCTGTAGATGCAGTAAAGCATGCTTGGTATACTCACTGGGGAACCTAAGGGGTTTATCCTCTGCATTGGGCAAAAAGGCCATTCGATCCTGTTTTCTCTGCTCCACCTCTTGTTCAAATGCCCAAGCCTTATCTCCTGCTAAGACAGACTGAACAGTAGCCATTCTGCACATGCTCAGTTTAGTGTGTCTCAGGCATCAACAGCGAGGCTCTTTCTGTCCATACATCATACATCAGCATCAGAGGTTGGTCATCAGCTCTGAGGAAAGGGATTCATCCCCGAAACGCGTCAGACATTTGACCGCACTGACAGTGAGAACACCTTGCCCGCCGTTGTGGCCATTGTCATTTTTCTATGCTTTTTAGATACATGCTTCGTCTGTGAGTATGTTTTTATTATTTCACTCCTTACAATAAACCTTGGATAATGCACTAGGTGTGTGCGCCACCTGTTTTCTCTCTATCCAGTGGCTGATTTCCCCGTCTGAGGAGAGCTGCACCCCTGGAACATTTCCTTTGGTTGTCGCTGTCCTGGTACCCTTGGCTTCCCTTTTGGCTGTGCATATCCTGAGGCGCTGGAGAGTACATACAAAGTCACATCCATGTCACACCTATTCACAGTTGCATCCAAGTCGCACCCAGAGGCGGACTGACCATTTGGAAACTCAGGCACTGCCCGAGGGCCCGGGGTCAGTAGGGGGCCCCATGAGATGCCCATGGTACCTTTTTCATAGGCTTTTTTGAGTTTGGGCAAGGACACAGGGGCCCCATGATCCCCTATTGCCCAGGGGCCCCATGAGTTGTCAGTCCACCCCTGGTCGCACCCATCCAAAGTCACATCCAAGTCACACCTATTCACAGTTGCAGCCATGTCGCACCCATCCAAAGTCACATCCAAGTCACACATATTCACAGTTGCATCCAATTCGCACCCATCCAAAGTCACATCCAGGTCGCACCCATCCAAATTCACATCCAAGTCACACCTATTCACAGTTGCATCCAAGTCGTACCCATCCAAAGTCACATCCAAGTCGTACCCATCCAAAGTCACATCCAAGTCGTACCCATCCAAAGTCACATCCAAGTCGCACCCATTCAAAGTCACATCCAGTTCGCACCCATCCAAAGTCACATCCAAGTCACACCTATTTACAGTTGCATCCAAGTCATACCCATCCAAATTTGCATCCACGTGGCATCAAAGTCAATACTCTCCTATTGGCAAAAACCCCCGCAAAACGCATCAAAAACGTGCTCAAAAAAGCAAAACGCACTGTAATATCGCACAAATCTGCATAGATGTGAATCTATCCTAAAAGAGAATCGCTGGTTGAAACTTTTGACAATTTTGATACCATTGCAACCCACCTTCATTCATAAACAGCGAAGAGACTGGAAGTGGTTAAACGAAAAGACAGCCAAGAGATGATGCCATCAACGTGCTGCTGCTCCTTGGTTATCCAATCAGCATGTTGGGATATGTCCTGGACTAAGCTGTACTGATTAACAGCTCAGGAGGTCAGGGACCTGGCTATGTTGTCTGTCTGAGTCCAGTACAAATCATTTGTCAGATTCTGCCCACGTACATATTATTCATCTTTGTACTTCGCTGGTTACTTGGAGTCAAGCTTAAAGCATTACATACTTCCACATTGCACGCCGTCTGTTTTATCCCCGACTGATTCTTTAAAAACCAATAAGATGGTAATTATACAATGGTGAACTCCTGACATTTGAGATTTTTTTTTTCCAAACTTCATCTCTTACTGCATTGAAGTTCCAGCAGAGATAATTTACCATACAATAGAAATAAATGATACAAAGTTACCCAAAATAGTAAAGTGTTAACTGGTAATTACTATTGATCTACTTGAAACCACAAAGCTGGAGAGAGCATCAAACACTGAAAAGCCGGATTTATCGTTAAAGTGGTATTAAACCTAAAAGCAAGCATTTATTATATTGCAGCTCACCAATTCTTAGAGGTGATGGCTGCATTACTTTTCTTCTTTAGTCTTTCTTCTATTTGTCTCTGATCCAGCCAGTAAAGCTGGTCATACCTGGATAGAAAACATTTATAAAAAAAAAAAAGTTCATTTTTAATAAATATCTGTTGAATGCATTTGCGATAACGTCTTCACTGTAAATATTCAATAGAGAAGATGGGACTTTCAGTGTACATGAACATGAATACAAAACATATTAAAAAGTTATATCACTTTTATTTCGTATTTTTGTAAAAAACACAAAAGGAAAAAAATACAGAAATAAAAAAACAATTGCAGTACTAAAAGTAAAACTGAGATTCAAACTTGGTTATGTAATTGTAGTTACTCCCTACATGTTTCGCCCTCACGTGCTTCTTCAGAGAAGATTTTTTTTAAAGAAAATTCTACCGCCGAGGCAGTCTAGAGATATATCAAAGAAAAACTATACAGTTACCAAACAACTTTAATATATCCAATACAGAGTATATTAATTGTGTGTGTATATATATATATATATATATATATATATATACACACACATACACATATATGGGACTCAATGGCTTAATTAAGTTTAACGGAAGATATGAAGAAGAGAACATAATTCATTGGGTTAAGGTTAACTTTGGGCAATTTTACCTGTTAAATGCTTTTGAAGAAACGCCATCACTGTGTTAAATTTTTTTCCCCCACTTGTCACCATATTATCGACAAAAAGTGGTACATTTTTTGTTGATCGATCACATGATCAGTGGAAGCGATGTAAAGATTTTTGACCTTTGTGAACCCTCCCAGTCTCAACCTGTATATACAGTTGTTGTCAAGAATGGACTCAGCACTGGTGGTGGGACTCATCTGCCATGTGGGCTGCAGTACCAGAGCTGACCAGCGGGTGCTCTCAGCAGCCAGAAGCTCACACGTGTAGTCAGCCAAACCTGAGGCTGATTGCAGAAAGGTGTATTTAAGGCATGACCAGGCCTGTGATCTGGGCCTTGGTGTATGTTTTCCCATGAGCCTCTGTACCTGGTATCTTGTGTTCCTGCTTCGTTGCTGATCCGGCTTGATCCTGACCTCTGCTGACTGTCTCCTGTTGAACCACTGGCTTGCCTGACCATCCTTCTGCCTGATCCCCTGTACCGCGCTGCCCGTGAGTTACTGAACCCGGCTTGTGACCTTGACCATTCTCTGCCTGCTCCTTTGGTACCTTGCTGCCCGCACGTTGCTGACTTGGCCCGTCTGACCACGCTAACTACTCTGCCATCCATCCATCCTGCACGGATCCAGCCGTACCTGCACATACCTCTGGCGGATCCCTCTACCACTAGCAGGTGTACTCAGGGGCCGCAACCTGGTTCCTGTCTGCTCCAAGTCCATCCCCACCATCAGGGGCCCTGGTGAATAGCAGACTGGGACTTAGACTCCGCGCCCTGGGGAATCCTGTCCTGGGGACCACTGGAGGTACCACCAAACGGTCATTACAGAACCCTACAGCCGGCCTGACCGTTCCACCTCTCCAGCCCTGACTACGCCTGTGTTCCTGCACCTACTAAGATTAGTGGAAGGTTGGTTTGTTCACTGTGCATTTATATATATATCTGGGTGGCTAATAATAAACTGTATTATTATACTATACCTGAAACCTGCGTTTCCCTGTGTCAGTCCACACCTTTCTGGTCATTCCTAGATTCCTGACAGTTGTGCTCAAAAGTTTGCATCCCCTTGCAGAAATCGTGAAGGTTTGATATTTATAATGAAAATACTGTATGCAAAGAAACAAAAAAGAGGGTGCACCGGCCTTGTGCATTACCTTTAAAAATTAATTTATTGTATAAAATCTCTTAGAGTGTAAGCTCCCAGGATCAGGGCCCTCCTAACCGTCTTGTATTGAACGTATTGTTGCTGTATTGTCGCCCGTTATATTGTAAAGCGCTGAGCAAACTGTTGGCGCTATATAAATCCTGTATAATAATAATATATAAATCCTGTATAATAATAAAAGGTGGTGATATGCTCACAAAGGATAAAATCGCAAAAGGCACATCAAGTGAAGTACAGCAAGATCCAATCCACTGGCTTCCGATTGCCCAACGGATCAAATTCAAAATGCTAACACTGACATACAAAGCTGTCCATAATACTGCCCCAAACTACATCACCGACCTAATATCCAAGTACCACCCAAAACGCACTCTCCGCTCCTCACAAGACCTCCTTCTCTCTAGTTCCCTGGTCTCCTCCTCCCATGTCCGCCTCCAGGACTTCTCCAGGGCATCACACATCCTCTGGAACTCCCTACCCCAATCCATCAGACTATTGCCTACTCTCCTCTCCTTTAGGCGCACCCTGAAAACCCATCTCTTCAGGGAAGCCTACCCCACCCCCTGTTAATTGCCAATCTCCTCCACTCTTCCTACCACTCCATCCCCCACAGCTATTTCCTCCTGTACCACTCTCCCCTCCCTCTTAGATTGTTAGCTCCAAGGAGCAGGGCCCTCAATCCCCTCATGTATCGCATTGTATTATTATTCTACTGTCTCATGTATTGTCTCCCATTGTAATGTACAGCGCTGAGCAAACTGTTGGCGCTATATAACTACTGTATAATAATAATAACTGGATGACATCTGTGTTGGGATTTGTAGACCTCTAAATGGCTGACGCGTTTCAAGGCTTAGCCTCTTCCTCAGAACCAGTCCAGAGCAGGAGTAGAAGCTTATGTTATTCTTCTGTAGTGGAGAACAAAAACAGAGCGCACAGACCTTGCGCATTACCTCAGTAAACAGTTAGATTTAGTGATTTAGGAGATATACTCACAAACGTAGTACTAAAACAGGCATATAAAATCCAATAGCGCATCCTACAATAAAGAGACACATGAGAATCCCATCTGAAGGGGAAATTATCAGAATGACGTTGACGCGTTTCGAAGGGGGAGTCTCTTCTTCATCAGAGCTTCCCCAGCTTTGTATTGGAGCTGCACAGCCTTTGATCGGTCTGGGATGAACTTCCATACAATCTTAAACTGTTGATGCATCAGCCCTCTACTGATCTGGGTCCCTGAGCGCAGGAGGTGTTGTATCTGTGTTCAATCTTATGCCATTCTTTTGTCAGACTTTTGAAAATACTGTATGACGGATTCTGCCAAAAAACTGTCTTTTATTTAAAGGTAGTGATCACATGAAGCCATTTATTATCACTTAGTTGTTTGGCTCCTTTTTAAATAATAATGATAACATGAATCACCCAAATGGCCCGGATCAAAAGTCTCCATCCCCTGGAATGCTTGGCCTTGGTACAGGCACACAGGGTGGAACACACAATTAAAATGGCAATTAAAGGTTAATTTTCCACATCTGTGGCTTTTTAAATTGCAATTAGTGTCTTTGTATAAATGGTCAATGAGTTTGTTAACGCTCACGTGGATGCACTGAGCAAACTAGATATTGAGCCATGGGGAGCAGAAAAGAACTGTCAAAAGTCCTGCGTAACAAGGTAATGGAACTTTATAAAGATGGAAAAGTATATAAAAAGATATCCAAAGCCTTGAATATGCCAATCAGTACTGTTCAATCACTTATTAAGAAGTGTAAAATGTGGGAATCTCTTGATACCAAGACAAAGTTAGGTAGACCAAGAAACATTGCAGCCACAACTGCCAGAACAATTGTTCGAGATCCAAAGAAAAAGCTACAGGTAACCTCAAGAGAAATACAGACTGCTCTGGAAAAAGACAGTGTGGTTGTTTTTAGGGAGCACAATAAAACAATACTTGATTTATTGCCTGGCCATGTGAATAGAGCCATAGGGTGGCAACGCTCACTCACTGCACTGCATCTACTGCGGAGCAGCGTTGGCACCCTAGGCTACTCACCTGATGTGGACTACAAACCCTTCTTCTCGCCTCTATTACACAGGGAGGATGGACTTTGTAGTTCAAAGATAGCTGGGAAAGTTGGTGACAGAGATAAACAAAAGGCCAGACTGAGAATTAGGGCAGAGAAAATTGACTTTTGAACTGTAGTTGATTTGCATTGATCTTGGGCTTACTATGAGGCAGGGACCAGTAAACTAGATTTGTTCTATTAACTGGTTAACTGGTAACGTGTTTCATAGACTTTCCAGTCCAATTACACCAACCATTAACAATAAGCCGAGGCTCCAAGTTTAGGGTTTCCCTGAGTGACTTCCAGTAATCCAACAAGATCAAATGAAGGTGCCATAGGAGGTTAATGGGGTGCGGATCCTAATTTCTCGTGCCATCACTAGCCTGAGAAAGTGGCATCCCTTCTTACTAGGGAGCTTTTAAATAAGGAAGTGTGATATTCCATTATTTGCTCATTACCAATGAAGAACCATAATATAAGGCCTAATGGATCAAAAAGGAAATCAATTTCTCAATAACTAAAATTTCCATTAAAAAAGTGTCCACAGTTTATGGAGATGATGCTTTCTATCTGCTTTAAAGTATATCTAAATCCTAAACATTTTTTTTTACTTTTAGAGTAGGAAAGGGCCCAATCCTCTGTTTTTTTGTTTTTTTTTATCACTGTCTGCATTTCCTCTGGTACAGGGTGTAGCCCAGGGGCGGACTGACCATTTGGAAACTCGGCACTGCCCGAGGGCCCGGGGTTAGTAGGGGGCCCCATGAGATGCCCCTGGTACCTTTTTCATAGGCTTTTTTGAGTTTGGAAAAGGACACAGGGGCCCCATGATCCTCTATTGCCCGGGGGCCCAATGAGTTTTCAGTCCGCCCCTGGTGTAGCCAGGTGCTTGGATGGGAATGGAGTGTGAGAGAAACACTGGCTACAGCTGCTCTCTGTTGTGGCTACTCTGCAGTGCTAAAATTGTTAATGGCTATATCAGCCAGAGGAGGGTGCTGCTGAGCATGAAGAGTTCAATAAACTGAGTCAGGTAGCACTGCACCTTGGGAATTGTAGTCCAGACAAGAGAAACTACTTCAATCAAGAGCTTTTGAACTGCATTTCAAGAAGGAGAGTGCTAGTACGAGAGGAAATAGCTGCATTTTCTCAGGCTGTACAGGGCACAGCTTCCTCTTGCCATAATGGACACTGGAGTGTGCACATCGCTGTCCAGTGTGCACCACCACTGCTGCATAATGGCGGCCTCAGTAGGATCTGGATTCCTGAGTCCAGGTGCGCTGACAGCCAGGGTCACCTGGGTGTAGAGTAGAGAGCGGACTAATCAGTGTGTGTGACTGGATGGTGAGCTGCAATATCACCAAAACTGGTGAGCTGCTGCTGTGGGGATTTACTACCCTCTCCTAGAGAGACTGAGCCATTAGAAACTGACCATACAGCCATCTAGTAGCCTTATTGCTGCCTGCAGGCTTGACTGGGACTATTCTCATGTACACCAATGACACAACCAGGGGTGGACTGACAACTCATGGGGCCCCTGGGCAATAGGGGATCATGGGGCCCCTGTGTCCTTGTCCAAACTCAAAAAAGCCTATGAAAAAGGTACCAGGGTCATCTCACAGGGCCCCCTACTGACCCCAGGCCCTCGGGCAGTGCCCAAGTTTCCAAATGGTCAGTCCACCCCTGGACACAACTGGGCCACGGTGATAGCCGGCTGAAGAGTTAGGACTAATGACTGCCCCTTTACAGCTGCTACACAGAGACCTTTACCTATTGCTTATGCTAAGAAGCTGATCTTTTTAGTTTTCTGTGGAGTGAGATTTGGACCACTTCTGTAAGAGGTGCATTGTTTCCACTTTCCACTAAATGTTAGAGTCATTCCCCCCCACTGATCCCCAATTAATTCATGTTAGCAGGGGTTCCCTGAGACCTGAAAATTATTTCAAGGGTTCCTCTGGGGCAAAAAGTTTGAGAAAGGCTGGTCTACTTTCTAAAAGGATATCCATCAATGTGAAAGTTTTCCTCTATCTGTTGCATGTTTGGGACAGAAAGTGAAAAGAAATCTAACCAACAGGGAACAGATGGCAAAAAAACCCTCAACTCTTCTACACTCTATAGAAAATAAAGTTGCTGCAGACTGGCAGTTGAAAACAACAGTATACACAGATGTCAGAAAAATGCAGCTCGATGCACACAATATACCTAGGTATTCCATTATGTAAATACATGCTTAGAAACAGCACATATTTACTACTGAACAAGAATACAATCAAAGAGAATATGAAGAAAAAACATATATGTATGAACAGAGCTGTCTGATGGCGGTTTTATAGAACACAATGTATGATCTGCAGGACTTCAAAGCCTCTTTTTTCTTGCTTTGATATTCTGTATTTTCTATCCATGTTTTTGTTTATGGTGACAACGGTAATAGTCGGTGAGTCATCTCTTCTGTGTCTCAGAGCCGACTGATTTCCACAGTGACCGAGAGGACACAATCCTGATATTAAGGTTGTATACAGATGGTAAGTGCATTGACTCACAGACAGGTAGGAGTGAAGGAAAAGGAAGATGAAGACAATGCTGCTTCTAAAAACAGGGAATAGAGAAAAGAATGGTATAGTTCATCCTCCAAGAATGACTGCAGATTGTATTCAGCAGATCTGCACATTGGGACAACAATATATAAAACAGATAAAATAACTGCTTCATCTTTGCACGTGGAACATTTTAAAATGTTTGAAGAGTGGCCCATGCCTACAGTGATGTGATGCTTTGCTGCTATTGATGTTACGCACATGTTTTGTCCCGAGGTCACACGTCCAATCTATTCTAATAAATAGATGGAACAAGCTCACCTAGGCAAAAGTATAGAGCACATGTCCGTGAAATCACAACCACTGGTGACCAGGATAAAGTCTCCTGTGTAATTTAATGCCGTGCTACATTAAGCAATACCCCACCCCCCCGCTAGGTAAGTGCTTCAGCTAAAAAAAAAAAAAAAATAGCTCCAAATACATACATCCATAGTCATGTGAAGCGCTGGACAGTAAAACTGTCTTCTTCAGATGTCCATGTTGCATGAGAGTCCTGCTTTAGATGTTTAGATGTCCACGTTGTAGGAAGTCCCTTCTTCAGATATCCACATTTTGAAGAGGGTCCTTCTTCAGATGTCCACATTGGAGGAGAGTCCTTCTTTAGATATCGACATTGTGAGAGGTCCCATTTTCAGATGTTCACATTGTGGGAGGATCTTTATTCAGATGTTCATGTTTGGGAAGCTTCTTCAGATAGCCATGTAGTGGAAGGATCCTTTTTCAGATGTCTACTTCATGGAATGGTCATTCTTCAGTTGTCCTTGTTCTTTGGGAGCCCTACCACAGATGTCCATGTTGCAAGGAGGGTCCTTCTTCAGATGTCCACAGTGTGTGAGGGTTCTTCTTCAGATACTCACATTGTGTGAGGGTTTTTCTTTAGATACTCACATTGTGAGAGGGTCCTTCTTCAGATGTCCGCAATGTAGGGGGGTCCTTCTTCCGATGTCCACATTGAGGGAGGGTCCTTCTTCAAAGGTCCATGTTTTTGGAGCATCCTTCAGATGTCCATGTTGTTGCCATGGAACATTGACACTTCTTTAAATGTCGACTTTGTGGAATGGTCTTTCTTCAGATATCCATATTGTAGGAGGGTCTTACTTCAGATTTACGTGTTGTAGGAGGGTCATACCTCAGATGTCCATATTGTAAAAGGGTCTTTCTTTAGATGTTCACATTGTGAGAGGACCCTTCTTCAGATTTCTACGTTGTGGAAGGGTCCTTCTTCAGATGCCCACATTGTAGGATGGTCCATCTTCAGATGTCAATGTTTTGGACACATACTTCTTCAAAGATCCACGCTGTTGCCAGGGGACATTGACACTTTTCTTTGGCTGTATAAAAGCACTGTCTGCACAAGTGCTGAAGACTTCAGTGGTGGCATGGTGACATCACAGTGTCAGAGAAAGGGGCTAGACTGTGGTGCTCCTCCACCTCCAATAGCAGAACCTTAAAAGGTGAAATGACAGCAGCATCAGATAAGAAAAAAACAGTTGTTGAAAGTCTTTTCTACATGTTAATAGTATGGCGAATGGGTGGGAAGGGGGTGGGTGTTAGATGCATATTATATAAAAGGTCCCCTAAAACTGTCAACGTCCAATTCCAGAGTTTAGTTTAGTTTTTGTAAGGAAATAGAAGCATTGCCATGTTTTGCTTGCAGTAGGTGGCTTCACTGTGGAGACTTCCTCTCACTTTCTGTTGGAACAGGAATTAGTGGTAAATCTCTGCAAGCGAGGCACAGACTTCAACAGAAAACTTTTTCAGTAAAATGGGCAAAGGTTAGAAACTTTGTTATGAGTTAATATTACTTTCTGTGACCTTTCCAGTGACAACTGCGCCTCACATTTCTTTCAAATTAAATGTATTGAGCGTACTGAAAACATTTATTTATGTATTATTGCGCTTACCCACTGCTTAGGTCCCTAGGTTCTTTCCCGGTAGTTTCACATGCAGCCAGGCATGCAGTCACAGTCACTGTCTTGGCTCAGTGGTCAGTCTAAGGGTATGCTTTTCTGATGTTTTATTCCAGAATTTGAACTTGGATGGGTATAGGGTAACTGTGGGATACAGGGTTCCTGCTTGTAGCAAATATTGGGCTCAGCTACATTGGGACAACAGGTATAATGTCCTGTTTGTACAATGAGGCTCTAGTACCAGATGGATAGTAGCATCACACAGTCACTGGGATGTCTCACAAAGGTCTATACTCACTAATGTCCTTAAATAAATGGATTCCTCCCTCCATTATCTTCCATGTACCTCTCCTGTGAATTCTTCAGACCAGATCTCAAAAAGAAAGTCCCTCAGTCAGCCCAGTAAAGTTAGGCAGAATAGGACCTCAGTTAGCATATCTGGGTCCTCGATGAGCAGCAGACACATGGCAGGCCTCCCCAAAAGGGCAGCAGCCCTCCCAGGTTTCAATCTTCTCCTCAAGGGCAAGAACCCCTCTGTTCCAGGCCCCAGGCTGTTTATGTTCCCTCTCAGCCACCATCTGGGCACCACTCCCCAGGGATTGGCCAGGGCCTCATAAATAATCAACGGCCAATTTGACTCTCCTAACCCAATGTCTTCTAGAACTCTTCAAGACAGATAGGGGGAACCAGTCAACCCTGTAGCTGTGAAAAAAGACCAAAAAAAACTCACATACAGCTCAACGGATTACAGTGAGCTAGTAACTAAATTAACCTCACGTATCTAGGAGGGTGCTACATCTTCATATCAGAAAGTTTGTATTATCACAGAGATCAGGCAGTAATTAAGTGTCACCAGCTATGGCAATGAGTTGTAAAGTGCCCAACATTGAATTAGAAGGCATAGATAAGGCACAATTCGTAATATAATACGGATACTAGGGTAGGGTTGGGTAATAATAGAAATGTGAGTATGGGCTATAATTTTCAAAGGGAATATGTTTGTCACAGCATCCAGCCTGACAGCAGGACTAGTTCCAAGAAAAAACACATTGTTCCATCTAAATAGAGACAAGATCAGTCAAATATTTCACAGAGAGCTCTCAGTGTATTGATTTCACTGACTGACCTTCCAGTATTTCCATTATGAGTTGGGGGCAAAGGTATGCCCTACGGTAAGGGTTCAGGGAGATAAAACTCAGTAGCCATAACTCTGTAGCAGCTGACATTTAAAAAATGAATTAAATAAGAACTCCAGGCACACAAACAAACAAAATTTTTTTTTATATATATATATATATATCTCACTGGTTCGCCGGATTATGGTGGTTTGTAAGTGTCACTCAGGTTTATTATCTACACATGCTGAGGAGTTCCATGGTTAATGACTGATATGGAGAAAATGAGCTTTCTGTTTTCTTAGAAATGTGCTTGTCTTGTCTGGGTCCTGGAGGCTTTGTAGGGCCAGTCATGTTGTGGCCAAACCTCATTATTAGTCTAAGCTGTGCACAGGCTAAAAGACTAACAAACAAGGGCTATTAAAATGGCTTAATGAAAAAGTGGACCTTCTGGAAACTTTACAAGTCTGCATGAATAATTTCCTGACATATTGTTCTAGTAAAATGTTATATTTTTAAAGTGTACCTATAGCTGAAAACATTTTTTTTCTAGTTTTTGGATTCAGTGATGATGGGTTAAAACCCCTGTCAATTTTTGCTGTGGTTGTTTTTGTTCCCACTGGATAAATTCACCCTTTCTTCTATTTTTTTCCTGGTGACCACTGTCTTCAGGCAAGAATAAGTTGTAAGGAGCAGGAGTTGAGAAGAAATGTCCCCATTGGGATTATATGACAACTGAACTCCCCTCATTTCGTATTAGTTTGCTCTCACTTCCAGGACAGGAAGTGAAAAAAATCCTCCCAAAATAGAAGTTTTAACTCTTTCCTAATTCTATCCAAAACAAAAAATAAGTAGCTATAGAGTACATACACTTTAAAGTGTCATTAAACCCTGGTTTTAAAAAAATGCTATTTAAGTATGTATTTTTAACTCAAAAAATACCTTCTATAACTCTCAAAAAGCCACCTCTAAATCACCAAATTCCTTTTTTGTTTCTTTGCTGCTGTGATTCGACCTCCTGGTAGAGGGTGGCTACATTCGTTCTCCATGGTCTCACTGTATGTAGGAATGTAGCCACCTTCTCTTTCTTGCTTCTAAGATGGCCTATGGCAGTGGTTCTCAACCTTCCTAATGCCGTGACCCTTTAATACAGTTCCTCATGTTGTGGTGACCCCCAACCATAAAATTATTTACCCAGTAATTATAATTCATGAGTGTTGTTTTACCTCCAATACTGCTGCTTTCAACACAGTAGCCGCTTTCTACACAGTAGCTGCTCTTTACACGTCGGAAATATGTGTTTTTTGATGGTCTTAGGGGACCCCTGTGAAAGGGTCGTTCGACCCCCAAAGGGGTCGTGACCCACAGGTTGAGAACCACTGGCCTATGGACTATGGGATGTGTAGTGTGCATAGAGCAGTGCACATGGCAACTAATGTACACTGCCCATTCTAAACAAAGGGAAGTAAGGAGAGAAAAGCTGATGTAGGATGTTACAAGGAGGCCAAGAACACAGTAAGAAAAGGTTTAATGAAAAACAGATTATAGGATCATTTAGCAGTGGATGTGTATAAAATAAAATGAGGTGTGACTTAGAACTGTATATGTGCCAACATCTCTGAATAAAACACAAAATACAGTCTTTATCTGGCACTTTTTATCACATTCTTGTTACTAAAGCAAAAACATTATTGTGACTGGTCCCAGCAGGATCAGAGATTGAGACCACCTAGATGCCCTTGTGATTACTATACCTTTGTGCTTTTCCTATGTGCATGCCCTCTGGGTCCCTGCCAGCACTTCTTCCCTCACTCTGCTATGGTCAGGTTTCAGGCTCTGAGACCAGTAGCTATAGCAGCAGAGGTGCTTCCACCAACCAGCAGGATAAGTACACAAACAGGTCACCTTGGTGGATGATGCAGGCTCACCTGAAGTGTGGAGTTTAAGCACTAACTGGTATTTGCCAAAGCTCCTGATGGTGGAAATGGGTTTTGCTGTGTGTTAATACCAGGTTGTGGTCCTCAGGATCAACCCATCTATAGAGGAGCAAGACAGTTTCCAGTAGCAGATATAGTCATAGGGATCAAGCAAAAGCACAGTCAGTAAACAAGCCAAAGGTTGGCAGAAAGTGTTTCCAGGTTGGGATCCAGAAGAAGCGTAGTCAAGGAGCAAGCCAAAGGTTGGTAAGAAGTAGTTGCAGGTTGGAATCAAGCAGAAGCGTAGTTGAGGACCAAGCCAAAGGTTGGTAACAAGTAGTTGCAGGTTGGAATCAAGCAGAAGCGTAGTTGAGGACCAAGCCAAAGGTTGGTAACAAGGAGTTGCAGGTTAGGATCAAGCAGAAGCATAGTTGAGGACCAAGCCAAAGATTGGTAACAAGGAATTGCAGGTTGTGATCAAGCAGAAGCATAGTTGAGGACCAAGCCAAAGGTTGGTAACAAGGAGTTGCAGGTTGGGATCACGCAGAAGCGTAGTTGAGGACCAAGCCAAAGGTTGGTAACAAAGAGTTGCAGATTGGAATCAAGCAGAAGCATATTTGAGGACCAAGCCAAAGATTGGTAACAAGGAGTTGTAGGTTGGAATCAAGTGTAAGCGTAGCTGAGGACCAAGCCAAAAGTTTGTAATGAGTGATAGTGAAGATACGGATAGCAGTAGGAGTGACAAGAGCAGAGTATTGGTTGGAGAGAGTACAATAATCTGGCAAACAGGAAGTGCAGAGACAGGGCCTAAATAGGACATTTATGGGAGGAGCAAAGAGGTCAAGGTTCACCATAACAAAACATGGTATAAAGCAAGATTGTTCAAGGAATTGTCCAGGGAGCTGCCCAGCATTTCAGGTGGCTCAGCAAGAAAAGAAGAGAAGAGATAATGCCAGACAATGCAGAGGTTGCAGGTTCAGATCTCCATCTTGACATATGCACCTCTCTGGGCTCTGCAAGAAGAGATACTGCTAGACAATGCAGAGGTTGCAGGTTCAGATCTCCATCTTGACATATGCACCTCCCTGGGCTCAGCAAGAGGAGATACTGCTAGACAATGCAGAGGTTGCAGGTTCAGATCTCCATCTTGACATACGCACCTCTCTGGGCTCAGCAAGAAGAGATACTGCTAGACAATGCAGAGGTTGAAGGTTCAGATCTCCATCTTGACATATGCACCTCTCTGGGCTCAGCAAGAAGAGATACTGCTAGACCAGCAATGGGCAAACTACGGCCCGGCGGACCTTTAAAATCCGGTCCGCGGAGCTAGGCTCCCGCTAGGCTCCTCTCACAGTCTGCCCTGAAGACCGGTGTAGCATGAAAATCTGTCTCCTATGAGGATCTGTCCCCCTCGACGTATCTGCGCATGTGCCGGAGATCGCCGATCGGCTGCTAATGCCTGAAACTGGCACATGCGCAGATACGTCGAGGGGGACAGATCCTCATAGGAGACAGATTTTCATGCTACACCGGAACGGCGCGGGAACACGGCGAGAGGAACGCGCGGAACAAAGGTAAGTGAATTGACACAGGGGGGACTTGGGGACTTAATATGGGGGATGAATTACTATAGGGGGGATGAATTACTATATGGGGGATGAATTACTATGAGGGATGAATTACTATATGGGGATGAATTACTATATGGGGGATGAATTACTATGGGGGATGAATTACTATATGGGGGATTAATTACTATGGGGGATGAATTACTATATGGGGGATGAATTACTATATGGGGGATGAATTACTATGGGGGATGAATTACTATATGGGGGATGAATTACTATGGGGGATGAATTACTATATGGGGGATGAATTACTATGGGGGATGAATTACTATATGGGGATGAATTACTATATGGGGGATGAATTACTATGGGGGATGAATTACTATATGGGGGATTAATTACTATGGGGGATGAATTACTATGGGGGATGAATTACTATATGGGGGATTAATTACTATGCTTACTATGGGGGAATATTACTATACTTACTATGGATGACACATACACATCATTCATCTACTCTTGGTCCGGCCCCTGGGTCCAATATATGAACCCATTGCGGCCCTCAAGTCAAAAAGTTTGCCCACCCCTGTGCTAGACAATGCAGAGGTTGCAGGTGCAGATCTCCATCTTGGCACACACACCTGTGTGGGCGTTCTCTGCGTCCATAAGCAGGAATGTTTTTTTGTGATCCTGGCTGATAAGTATTTAGTTCTTGCCTGTATGACTATTGCAAAAATATAGTGCAGATGAAACCTTATTAGAGTCAATCTCCACAAAAGAGTTTTAGATTTATTTAATCTCAACTCCCTCCTTGTACACACAAGATGGCTCATGCCTTAAAAATGTGTTTATATCCACCCCTAAACATGGCTGTTTTGTGTGTCCCACCATTCAGAAATTAAAGGATATATCTGGGATATCTAGGAATCCAGGAGCAAATTGAGATCTATATTATCTGCCAGTTCCATGTTTTGTCAGATAAGAAGAAATTGTTCCATCATGTGGAATTGCTGAAGATCCACAGCAGATCTGAAATGTGCTGTCTTAGTGAAATTTCATTCCATGGCTGCTCACCTGCGCTATTACAAAAATGAGTTAATATCTTACATCTGTTTACGTCTATTGTATTTCCGCGTGCTTATTTTCTGACTGGTGTTAGCGCTATTACATCTGCTGGGGGAAAAATGTACATCATATTTTCTCTGAGACTGACATTGTGATTTATTACCTCTCATTCACTGGGAAAAGTGGCAGAGCAATGTGTGAATATATATTAAACAGCAATCACAACTGCTTGGGCAATGGAGAGTGTAAAAACAGAAAAAGCAGAAATAGAATGATAGTACTAATAATAAAAGTGTAATAATAATAATAGTAATGCTGATTTATAAAGTTCAGAAAATGTTGAGGGTACTGAGAGCCCTTTTGTTTAACCATTTGCCGTCCGGCCAATGGCCGTTTGGCGGCGGCAAAAGTGCTTCTACATTCCGGGGTGTACGCCATTTGGCGTGCTCCCGCACATGCTCAGTTCGCGCAACTGCAGAGCGGCACAGGCTCAGTTCGCGCAACTGCAGAGCGGCGCGATCTGTCACCGGCCGTGTACCTCGGACACGGCCGATGACAGATCTGAGTACCGGCCCCCGTTGCTGGTACCATGTGACCTGCTGTGACCAATCACAGCAGGTCACATGATAGTTGTATACAATGGATGGCTTCATTCATGCCATCCATTGTATACTAGTGCCTAGCTGTGAATGGTCACAGCAGGTCACATGCACATGTCATGTGATTAGCTGTGACCAAATCACAGCTAAGCACAAAAAAAAAAAAAAAAAAAACTGAATGAATCGATTTCATTCAGGTAAATGCTTGCTTATAGCAAAGTAATTCTTTGCTATAAGCAAATTGTGTAAAAAAAAAAAAATAAAAAAAATACTGATCACTTCCCCAAAGTAGTACAATGTTACTATGGTAACATTGTACTACTTTGGTCATAGTAAAATATGAAAAAAAAATCTTAAAAAAAATAAAAAAAATGTAATAAAAAAATTAAAAATAATAATAAAAAAAAAAATATATATAATTTTTTTTCATACTGTCACCAGTCAGTGTCCCTGTTCACCGCCATGCCAGTTATATGATGACGCTGTACTGCACTGGTGACAGTATATAAAAAAAAATAGTGAAAATAATTTTTTTAATTTTTTCATTTTCCGAAAAATTATGACAAAAAAAATACAACTTCAAAAAACTCGCCATTCCTCTTATGAAGTATGTCGGACTGTCTACTCTGCAAAAAGGGGTCATTTGGGGGATATCTGTACTATTCTGACATTCTTGGACCTCAAGAAATTAGATTGGCTGTCAGTACTTCAGGATTGATCAATATTCAGATCTATACCATAGTTTGTGAACTCTATAACTTTCCTACAAACTAAAAAATACATCCTAATTTGGGTTATTTTCACCAAAGACGTAGTAGAATACATCTCGGCCTAAATTTATGAAGAACAATTATTTATTTGTAAACTTTTATAACAGAAACAAAGAAAAACTTGTTTTTTTTCAAAATTTTTGGTCTTTTTTTGTTAATTTAGCAAAAAATAAAAACCCCAGCGGTGATTAAATACCACCAAAAGAAAGCGCTAGTTGTGTGAAGAAAATGATAAAATTTTAGTTTGGGTACAATGTTGTATGACCGCGCAACTGTCATTCAAAGTGTGAGAGCGCTGAAACGTGAAAACTGGCCTGGGCAGGAAGGTGTAAAATTGTCCGGTATTGAAATGGTTAAGGATGAATTCCAAACGTGGCTTTTTTTGCATAGCCACATTGGTCCAGCTTGGACCAATGTAACGAAGTGTGTGCCAAACCTGGCCGATCCCTGTAAAAGCTGGAGATCACTGTAGTGGGCATCGGTAGACTTGTGTGATTTGTTTTTACAAATCGAAAATCAATGTAATCTTTGTTATTCGGAGATTTGGATGTATCCATATTGCAATAGTAAAGAGTTTTAACGAATCCGAAGCAAATTATGGCGAAAACAACAAATTAATTCCTGTACATTTAATTTATTTCCAACTTCAGAGGGTTTTGTAAGTTCAATAATATGTTATTATTATTATTATTATTATTATTATACAGGATTTATATGGCGCCAACAGTTTGCTCAGCACTTTACAATATAACGGGAGACAATACAGCAACAATACAAGAGGGATAGGAGGGCCCTGCTCCCTGGAGCTTACAATCCAGGAGGGAGGGGCCAGTGGCACAAAAGATTCCACACTTTATATTGTTATGACTTGCCAAAGACAAAGTCAAGCCAACCGTCAAAGTAGCAAGCAAGTCGCATCAAAAGTGCAGGCTTGCAAGCAAATTGCATGGAAATCGCATCAAAGTTGCAAACGAGTGGCATCAAAGTCACAGGCTTGCAAGCAAATCGCATCAAAAGTGCAGGCTTGCAAGAAAATCGCATGGAAGTCACATCAAAGTCACAAACAAGTCACATCGAAGTCACAAGCAAGTCACATTGTTATTGCAAGCAAGTTGCAAGCAAATTGCATCACAGTTACATCAAAGTTGCAAACGAGTGGCAACAAAGTCACAGGCTTGCAAGCTAATCGCTTCAAAAGTGCAGGCTTGCAAGCAAATTGCTTGGAAATCGCATCAAAGTTGCAAATGAGTGGCATCAAAGTCACAGGTTTGCAAGCAAATCACATGGAAGTCACATCAAAGTCACAAACAAGTCACATCGAAATTGCAAGCAAGTTGTGAGCAAATTGCATCAAAGTCACACAGAAGTCACATCAAAGTCACAAGCAAGTCACATCGAAATTGCAAGCAAGTTGCAAGCAAATTGCATCACAGTTACATCAAAGTCGCAAACGAGTGGCAACAAAGTCACAGGCTTGCAAGCTAATCGCTTCAAAAGTGCAGGCTTGCAAGCAAATTGCTTGGAAATCGCATCAAAGTTGCAAATGAGTGGCATCAAAGTCACAGGCTTGCAAGCAAATCACATGGAAGTCACATCAAAGTCACAAGCAAGTCACATCGAAATTGCAAGCAAGTTGCGAGCAAATTGCATCAAAGTCACACAGAAGTCACATCAAAGTCACAAGCAAGTCACATCGAAATTGCAAGCAAGTTGCAAGCAAATTGCATCACAGTTACATCAAAGTCGCAAACGAGTGGCAACAAAGTCACAGGCTTGCAAGCAAATCGCATCAAAAGTGTAGGCTTGCAAGAAAATCGCATGAAAGTCACATCAAATTCACAAACAAGTCACATCGAAGTCACAAGCAAGTCACATTGATATTGCAAGCAAGTTGCAAGCAAATTGCATCACAGTTACATCAAAGTCGCAAACGAGTGGCAACAAAGTCACAGGCTTGCAAGCAAATCGCTTCAAAAGTGCAGGCTTGCAAGCAAATTGCTTGGAAATTGCATCAAAGTTGCAAACGAGTGGCATCAATGTCACAGGCTTGCAAGCAAATCGCATGGAAGTCACATCAAAGTCACAAGCAAGTCACATCGAAATTGCAAGCAAGTTGCGAGCAAATTGCATCAAAGTCACAAACAAGTCACATCGAAGTCACAAGCAAGTCACATTGATATTGCAAGCAAGTTGTATCAAAGTCGCAAACGAGTGGCAACAAAGTCACAGGCTTGCAAGCAAATTTCATTGCAGTCACATCAAAGTCACAAGCAAGTTGCGAGCAAATTGAATCAAAGTCACAAACAAGTCACATCGAAGTCACAAGCAAGTCACCAAAATAACATGACATAAATGAATGCAAATCTTCTGAAATAACTTCCGAAAATATGAATAGATTGTGAACAGTGAATATACAAAACAAATCCGAATACACAAAACTGATTCTGAAAATGAATAATTCTAACTTAATAAATATGAGAAAACAAAACGATTGACTTAACGAGTGAATATCAAAATGAAACTAAATTTATTGTCTTGCACATCTCTAGGCACTGCTCATACAGCGATCGTCCTGGCTTTCAGGTCACAAGTGGCTGCCCTGTGCCTAGGTCACCTGGCACATGGAGGTCACTTGGCACAGTCACCATTCTCAATGAATCCAAAGCCATATAGGACCTACCTAAACTATGTCATTTTTAATCAAACACTTTCACTTAAGTATTTGCACAAGTAACTATTACAAGAGACATTCAATTCTGTTATCATGGAACACATTAAATTGGATGAGGTGGAAGTCACCGCACCCACCTCTCCACTCTGCCAGAGCCATCAAAAGTGAATTAGCAGTTGTTGGGGTAAGGTTGTGTCCAGGGGCGGACTGACAACTCATGGGGCCCCCGGGCAATAGGGAATCATGGGGCCCCTGTGTCCTTGCCCAAACTCAAAAAAGCCTATGAAAAAGGTACCAGTAACATCTCATGGGGCCCCCGGGCAGTGCACGAGTTTCCAAATGGTCAGTTCTCCCCTGGTTGTGTCAGAGGGCAGGTTTTTAATTTTTTTAGCAGGTAAGTGGGCATCAGACAGTGATTAACATGGATCTACATCACTGTGTCATGTGAATAAAGGTAGATGTACATCATGGGACTTTTGTTAAAGGACTTGTGTGCGTTGTTTCTTACTGCTTACATTTTTTGTACCCCTTACTCATTCACATGGGGAGGTGGAATCTGGGGCCCCCTTATTATTAAAGGGGGCTTTCAGATTTTGATAAGCTCCTGCCTGCAGACCCTTAGAGACCAGTGTTGTCCTTTATCAATATGGGAATATGGTGCTTTGAAAGGGGGTTTGACCTCTGGAAAGGTACCCTCCATGTTGAGGATATGGGGCATGGTATGGCTTGGGGGGTGGGCATATGGTCACCCCCCCCCTTTCCTTTGCCAGCTAGGTTGCATGCTCAGGCAAGGATCAGATATAGATTATTAGAGAGGACCAGGGGCGGACTGACAACTCATGGGGCCCCCGAGCAATAGGGGATCATGGGGCCCCTGTGTCCTTACCCAAACTCAAAAAAGCCTATGAAAAAGGTACCAGGGGCATCTCATGAGGCCCCTTACTGACCCCGGGCCCTCGGGCAGTGCCCGAGTTTCCAAATGGTCAGTCCGCCTCTAGAGGGGAGTCAATGTTTTTCTTTTTTCTCAATTGTTACAAGGGATTCTTTTGACAATCCCTTGTCTGTTAGCCTAATAAATGGACAGAAATGATTTTTAACATTTGGCTCTCATTGACTACAATGAGGTTTGGATTTGCTACATGAACTTTACTCATGTTCGCCATACCTAGCTTAAACTGAACACAGGTGTTTTCAGCTCATCACTAGTTCTTGGAACGTCTTGTGCAGTCTGTAGCTGGACAACCATTCTCCTAACATTCTATAGTGAATATCCATTTAAATGCGTATGTCTGAGATGGAGTATCATCAAAACTGAAAGAGAAGTTATAATCCCCTCCAAATGTCACACTACTACCAGCCGTAACCTCCGCAACCTTAACCCTGCCTCCCTCCACTCTGCAGCTGATCAACTCCACGACCGCATCCTCCCCCTGTCCTGCCCCGACTTGGCTTTGACCGCCTACAACAATGCGCTCTCAACAGCCCTTGACTCACTAGCGCCTTTAACCACACGCAACACCAGACCCCGACCGCTCCAGCCCTGGCAGACTGATCACACCAAAACCCTCAAACGACAAAGTCGTGCCCTGGAGCGACTATGGCGCAAAACCAAATCCAAACAAGCCTTCACCCGCTACAAATCTGCCTTCCGCACCTACACCTCCTCCCTCCATGCTGCCAAACAGGCCTACTTCTTGACCCTCATCAAGGCCCTCTCCTCCAATCCTCGCCGACTCTTCTCTGCCTTCAACTCTCTACTCTCTCCACCCCCACCTCCACCCAGCACCTCACTCACTGCCCTTGAGATTGCCAATCACTTCAAAAACAAAATTGACACAATTCGCAAGGACATTGCCGCAACTCACACGCCCTCTCAACCTGTCCCCTCTCACACAGCTACCCCCTTATCCCCCCTCCCCCTCGACATAACCCGCAGGGACTTCGTCGCTGCTCAAACTCTCTCCAACCCCCTTCACCCTCACTCAGCTACCCCCTCATCACCCCTCTCCCACGGCCCCACCACTGCTCTGACCTCCTCTTCCACCCCACCCTACATTCCTCATACTGAAGCTCCCCCAACACTCCACACCCTTGACCTTACTACCATCGAGGAAGTCTCCAAGACCCTCTCTGATGCCCGCCTCACCACCTGCCCCCTCGACCCTATCCCCTCACAACTCCTACGACCTTCCTCCTCCTCCATCCTACGCTCCCTCACCCACATCTTCAATCTCTCCCTCTCCTCAGGCACTTTCCCCTCCCCTCTGAAACATGCACACATCACCCCCATACTTAAAAAGCCCTCCCTGGACCCCAATGACCCGAACAACCTCAGACCCATCTCCCTGCTCCCATTTACATCTAAACTCCTCGAGCGCCTAGTCTACACCCGCCTATGCTCTCACCTCAACGACAACAACCTCCTCGATCCCCTACAGTCCGGCTTCCGTCCCCTACACTCCACCGAAACTGCCTTACTCAAACTCTCCAACGACCTGCTAACCGCCAAAGCTAATGGACACTATTCAGTGCTCCTACTCCTTGACCTCTCTGCGGCCTTCGACACAGTCGACCACCCCCTCCTCCTCAAAAAACTACACTCCCTCGGCCTCAGAGATTCTGCTCTCTCCTGGATCTCATCCTACCTGTCACAACGCTCTTTCAGCGTTACCTATAATGCTACCACCTCCCCCTCACTCCCCCTCTCTGTTGGGGTCCCTCAAGGCTCTGTCCTCGGGCCCCTTCTCTTCTCCATCTATACCTCCTCCCTTGGCCAACTCATACACTCTCACGGCTTCAACTACCACCTCTATGCCGACGACACACAAATCTATCTCTCAACCCCCCACCTCACCCCCTTGGTCTCAGCCCGAATCACACACCTACTGAGCGACATATCAGACTGGATGTCGCTCCACTTCCTTAAATTGAACCTCTCCAAAACCGAGTTTCTTGTCTTCCCCCCAGCCCGGACACCACCCCCCATTGATTTCTCCGTCACATCCAACAACGCTACCATCAAACCCGCCCTGCAGGCCAGAGTACTGGGTGTCATTCTGGACTCCAACCTATCCTTCCAGCCCCAAGTCCAATCTTTAACAAACTCGTGCAGACTCCACCTCCGCAACATCGCCAAAATCCGCACGTTCCTAACCCCAGAAACCACTAAACAGCTCATCCACTCCCTCATCATATCACGACTCGACTACTGCAACTCCCTCCTCACTGGCCTGCCTCGCCGCTGGCTATCCCTGCTTCAGTCCATCCTGAATACGGCTGCCAGACTCATTCACCTTTCCAACCGCTCTGTCTCCGCCACCCCCCTCTGCCAATCCCTCCACTGGCTTCCGATTGCGCAACGGATCAAATTCAAAATCCTAACGCTGACGTACAAAGCTGTCCACCATACTGCCCCGAACTACATCACTGACCTAATATCCAAGTACCGCCCAGCACGCACACTCCGCTCCTCACAAGACCTCCTTCTCTCTAGTTCCCTGGTCTCCTCCTCCCATGCCCGCCTCCAGGACTTCTCCAGGGTGTCACCCATCCTCTGGAACTCCCTGCCCCAACCCATCAGATTATCACCTACTCTCCTCTCCTTTAGGCGCACCCTGAAAACCCATCTCTTCAGGGAAGCCTACCCCACCCCCTGCTAACTTGCCTCCCTCCTCCACTCTTCCTACCACTCCATCCCCCACAGCTATCTCCTCCTGTGCCACCACCCCCTCCCTCCTAGATTGTAAGCTCGAAAGAGCAGGGCCCTTGATCCCCTCATGTTTTGCATTGTATTGGTATTGTTCTGTCACATGTTCTGTCTCCCTTTGTAATGTACAGCGCTGAGCGAACTATTGGCGCTTTATAAATACTGTATAATAATAATAATAATAATAATACTTAGTGCATTTGTCATTATTGTTAGAAATATTATATGTGGGCTACCATAGCCACAATCAATAAGTAGTTTAGTATACAAATTACAGATATAACAGCTTCAGCTCTTCTGGGAAGGCTGTCTACAAGGTTAGGAGGGTGTCTATGGGAAGGTTTGACCATTCTTCCAGAAGCACATTTGTAAGGTCAGGCACTGATGTCGGATGAAAAGGCCTGGCTTGCAGTCTCCACTCGAATTCATCCCAAAAGTGTTCTATCAGGTTGAGGTCAGGACTCTGTGTAGGCCAGTCAAGTTCCTCTACCCCAAACTCACTCATCCGTGTCTTTATTGACCTTGCTTTGTGCACTGGTGCTCAGTCATGTTGTAACAGGAAGGGGACATCCCCAAACTATTCCCACAAAATTGGGAGTATGAAATTGTCCAAAATGTTGGTATGTTGACACCTTAAGAGTCCCCTTCACTGGAACTAAGGGCCAAGCCAAACCTCTGAGAACAAAAACCCCACAACATAACCCCCCTCTAGCAAACTTTACACTTGGCACAACGTAGTCAGACAAGTACTGTTCTCCTGTCCACCACCAAACCCAGACATGTCTATGAGATTGCCAGACAGAAGAGTGATCCATCAATCCAGACAACAAGTCCTCATGCTCTAGAGTCCGGTGGCAACCCTTTGCATTACACTTGGTGATGTAAGGCTTGGAGGCAGCTGCTCGGCCATGGAAACCCATTCCATGAAGCTCTCTATGCACTGTTGCTGTGCTAATCTGAAGGCCACACAAGGTTTGGCGGTCTTTAGCTATTGACTCTGCAGACAGTTGGCGACTGCTGCGCAATGTGCGCTTCATCATGCACTGACTCTGCCCTGTCATTTTAGGTGGCCTACCACTTTGTGGCTGAGTTGCTTTTGTTCCCAGTTGCTTCCACTTTGTTATAATACCACTAACAGTTGACTGTGGAATATTTAGTAGCCAGGAAATGTCACAGATGGACTTATTGCACAGGTGGCAACCTATCATGGTACCATGCTTACATTCACTGAGCTCCTGAGAGCGACCCATTATTTTGCAAATGTTTGTAGTAGCAGTCTGCATGCTTAGGTGCGTGATTTTATACACCTATGGCCGTGGAGGTGATTGGAGGGCTGTCCTATATATAGTATATACATAAGTATATTTATATATATATATAAAAATAACTTTGTTTTTTATTTCTCTGTTCTTTGAATGTGTACAACTATTATTTTAATCGTTACATGAAATTCCACCTCTTGATTGTTAATATTCTCCCTTGAATTATTGTTACACCAGAATGTACTGATTATAAATTAGGAATCATATCTACTCTCCACAGCATTATGTAATTTTCACAAGGTCCAATAGGTATAGTGAAGTATTAATCTTCCCCTATCACAGATTAGTTACTTCAGTTTCCAATTAAACTCAAAATAGTTATGACTTATCTGACACTCAGTGGTCAAAGAGTAGTAATGCAAAAATAAACATGGGTTTGGATATTAAACTAATTCACCAAGTAAGAAGGTGCCACGTTCTGGGCCACCTTCTGGACCAGATTTATTAAAATTGTATAAATGTATTGTGTGCCGTTAGATAAAAGAGGAAGTCAGGTAGACAGAGATGACACTCGAGACACACTGATCACATCAACAAACTCAGGACACACAAACCATCTAAAGGACCATCTACACGTCCATCATCTGACACTTTACTGAATCTAGGACACACAGCTCCATGCTCTATTACCTAACACTTGGAGGGTAATTATAATATATCTTATATTGCTTTTGCTTGATTAGACTAGATTATTAAACCTATCACCGTCTTTCTTGTTGTAATGTAATTGCTCTCCCCGCAATAGCATAACCACCCAAATTAATATATTTTATTTTTTTTTAAATTATTACTTTTCTGTTCTTGGGCAATATTGGCATACAGTTTTGCGTAGTTTGATGCTTATTCCTTCTGTAGGGGAATAACAATTGAATTCCTTAAAACACGGACTATTGTCTGATAACACTGTTCAACAAATTTTTATTTTTTGCCAGTTTTGGAAACAAAAGGATCCATTTCTTAATGAATTTCACATTCTGAGTTCAAATATAACAATAAAATTTGTCAATTGGCTCTAGTTTTTCTGTAAACGGAAAGTTTTCTACTATAGGCGTAATGACTACATAATGCACAATAATTATATAGATAGATGTCTTTCCACAAATATAAAGCAAGTGATATTGACTACATAACAAAGCCTAAATGTCATAATATATTGCATAGGATTACCAAGAAAAATTATAGCCATAAGCTAAGTTGAATCATTTTAATACTTAGGATTCTCACTAGTTTTGTCTTCAGTTTGTGTCGGTTTTGCTTCTCTTGGCTTTTCTCTTGTATTCGAGGAAAGGGCTATCTCTTACAACTGCACGTGACTACACGCTTCAGGTTCTTCCTCACTTGACTCAACCACGAAGGATTCTGGTGCTTTAGGAATTGGTAGCCCCTCTCCATGAGGAACTGGACGTATTTCCGATGGAATATTTGGATAGTGCACAGATAACTTTTTCTTTTTATTTAGCCCTTTTACAATTGGAGGCACCATACAAAAGTAACAATTACTAACATGATCTGTTGGCTCTCTCCAAATCATTGGCACAGCGAAAGGCATAGATGCCTTTTTTCCATTCAACCATTGCTCCAGTGCCGTCCCACAAGAATTGCAGCATATATGTGGTGCCCAGCTCTTGTCCTGGTCTCCTATCTTGCAGCCAAAATACAAGTTGTAGGCTTTCTTAATCATTCCTGTTATCCTCCTTTTTTGTGAGATAAAAGTTATTACACCGCAGATATAGCAGAAATTATCTGCTTTATTCACACAAGTTCGAGGCATTACTGAGTAGCCTATATAAGCATAAAACGAAATGTAAAGACGCTGTCGAACTACAATCAGCTACAGATACTGCAGCTTTTATGCAGTGAAGTGATGCAATTAAAGGCTAATATTGCATCATCTCAGTATACATGCAATTTTCTATTGGTCACCAGTATCAATTGCGCAATATGCAGCTGAAGTTGCATCATAATTTTGAATGGCTTACGTCATTAGATGGGTGAATATATCATGGAAACTAGAGCCAATCAACATTTTTTAGGGTCATTTTCGTTTTCAGCACCCCAAAATTATGTAAGATTAGCTAATTTTATGCCCAAAACGTTTTACCTGTTGAACAGTGTAATTAGTTATCATTGGCTTTTTTGTCTACAGGGAGAAATTAATTATTGACTTTAATTCATCCTATATATATGTGATCTATTGGTACAGACAATTTTTTCAACTTTTATGCAATTTATCTTGGTGTCTATGTAAATCACAATGGGGCTATTATATTATGTGCTTGTAAGTGACTTATGTATATAAATATTAATTTATTCAATAACCGAGTGCATACTCACACAGATCTTGTTTATATTCTTAAATAATTTTGTTTGGCTAAAAGTTAACTCAGAACAATTCAGTTAAATTATTTTCGGAGGCACTTTTAGTTGACTAAATTAATTGTCCAGGCCTTCCCTGGCATAACAAGTTAAAGACTAAGCATACACATTCCTGTCATTTCCAGAGAACTGAGAAAGCTGCCAAGTAAAATCCGAATTGGTGTCGCTGTTTGCTGGAGCCAGGAATGGTCTTTAGGGCTACCACCGGAGCCGTCGGAGACCCATACCTGCTGATCTCTGTTGTAAAGGTACAGCATTGTACTTAAGACCACAGCTACATTACAGAGCTGACACTCATCTTATCACTGCAGAAGTTCACCTGGAGTCGTTCTCATCTTAAAGGGGGCCCCCGTTCAAACCAAAAGAAGACCTGCTTCTACGAATACAGTTGAGTCGGTGAGTGGGAGAACCCTTTGTGACACATTATCTGACGTTATATTAAATCAACTTAAGAGCAATACTGCCCTACCACTCTTAAAGGTGCCACCCATTGACCATTCCTCAATCATAGATAGTCCTGCTGCTCAAAGCTTGTACCTTGGGGATATGTGAGCAATATCCACCCCTATATTCTAGAGTGTTAACCCTAACTTGTCACTCCCTATTCAAGGCTCCCGGGAGACCAGTGCTCTGTGAACTAGATCATTGTTGCAGAAATGTTCCCTCAACATCTTCAAGAGCCCCAATGTAGCCGTCAGAAGAAATACCTTAAGGACTGTATTAGAGCGCCTGTTATTCCACATAATTTAGAGTTTTTTGATGCCTCATATTCACAAAGCATGGCCTAGGCCTAGCTTCCTCATTTCAAGTGACTCTAGGCAACCTAGCCACTACTCTATTGATAACAATTCACAGTTGCCTTCAGCTTCTCATTTTAGTAGGAAAAGCTACAGTTTATGCTGATCTTATCATAACTGAAAGTAGTACTCCCACTTTGGTATTTAAAGTTTGAAACTGTGTATGCCACAAAGTGTTCCCATTGCAATATCATTTTTTTTTCAGTATGCTTTTTTACCGTACTCCAAGGTCTCATGTCTTATTTTAGGGTGGCTCTAAGGCAAATATTATCAGCCTCTTCTTATTTACTTGCAAACCCAAGGTGTCAGTGGTGCTGAGGTCTTTGCTGATGTCAAAGTAAGAACAGAGAACCCAATACAACCAGCAGCTCCTGTGGGGTAGTGCTACATGTATTAAGCTAGTCTGTTCTCTGGTGCCATTTTTGGGTACGGGGGAATCAGTAATTCAGCGCTGCAAATATACCAACCCCTGGGACTGGTAATTTAATGCTGCAGGTATATCAACACCCAGGAGAGCTCTATTGCACTGCTACTTTTATGCCAATGCTCGGGGACCTGGTAATCCAGCACTGCAGATATTCCAATGCCCATAGTTAATTTTTTTATGAAATAAGCCCGGACAGTTGGCTGGAGAACAAAATTATATTTGCAGCTTTTAGCTTTGTCACTGTCAAAGCACCATATAGGAAGAATATATTTGGACAGCTTATTCTTGCCTTATCTATAAGGCAAGTATTGAGTGCTCAGCTGTGTCTTCAGGTTTATCTGCTTCGTGTGTTAAATCTGCACCCAGCCATTAAACATATATTTCATGTTGGCTATATGCATGAGGAATAGCAAACAGTCAAGACATTGGAACAGACATGCGCAATCATTTACTGCAATACAATAATTAGATATTTAAAACCGTGGCAGAAAACTAGATCTTTCTTCTTCTCAGACTTGCCAATGAAGCCCATGGGGAGCGAGCCACGAGACGAAGAGATTAAAATATTACAATCTGAAATCAATTACCGTTGAAAAGCAGGCTGGGTCAATATGTGAGATGAACCTGATGAGGGCTGGGATAGAAACTGTCAAGATGGCCCATTATATTCGTTTAATGCAACCTCATCACAACCTCTCCACTTCAGCATTGCAGAAACAAATGGGAACATCTACTTAAATTTGTCTCGTTCACTGCATTTTTTCTCTTAAAGGCGTCTGGGTAGAAAATTAAAGGAGCACTCCAATGGTGTTAAAAAAATCAATATTATATAGGTAGATGTTGTAAAAGCCCTTATAAAGTGAATATGTGTATTTCCCATGCAGAGCAAAGCAACAGGCTCACTAAATTGCCTTTGCTTATACTGTACACTACATAGCCAAATGTTCGGATACTCTTCTATATGATTTAGGTTTGTCCAGTTAGGGTAACGTTAATGCTACATCCTACAGAAACATTTTAGATGATGGTGCACTTCCAACCTTGAGGCAAAAGTTTGGGGAAGCCATGACTGCGCCTTATATACAAAGTCAGCTCCATAAAGACATAGTTTGATGAGTTTGGTGTTGAGGAACTTCCATGGCCTTCACAGTTCCTTGGCGTCAACCCTAATGAATACTTTTGGGAATTATTGGACCACATATTGAGAGCCAGATCTTGTCCTGTTCTTTTGGCTGAAACAGACACATTTTGGAATCTGGTGGAAAGTCTTCCCCAAAATGTAGAGACTGTTAGAGGGAAAAACAACACTATATTAATGTCCATGTTTTGCGATGTCCTACAAGCTTATATAATTTGATGATCAAGTGTAAACAAACTCTTGATGATATTATTATTATTATTATTATTATACAGGATTTATATAGCGACAACAGTTTGCTCAGCGCTTTACAATATAACGGGAGACAATACAGCAACAATACATACAGTTCAATACAAGAGGGTTAGGAGGGCCCTGCTCCTTGGAGCTTACAATCTAATGGTATAGTGTGCTTACTTTTGTATGAATTCCCTCTTTCTCTATTATTCTTTTTTGGCCACTGGGGAGTAAGGGAAATACCCAGCACCTCCAGGTAGAAGGGAGCATCTCATTTCCTCCCCTTCCTCCCATGGGAATGTGCTGGTGCTTGGCCTCTCGGGCATCCAGTCGTGTTACAGGGTGCAGAGTGACATGAATGTCCAGTACCCCCAGGTATAGAGGAGAATCTGACTTCCCCTTATTTTGTCCATTTAAAGGCACTGGTGCTTGGTGATTGACTGCTTGGGCATCCAGTGCTGTTACAGGGTGAAGGGTAACAGAAAGGCCTAGTACCTCCAGGTACAGGGGAGGATCTTATCCCTCCCCTTCTTCTCATGTGAAGGTGCAGGTGTTTGACTACTTGACATCCAGTGGTGTTGCAGGATGTAGGGTAACAGAAATGTCCAAGTATAGGGGAGCATCTGATTTCCCTTTCTTTCCTCCCCATGGGAAGGCGCTGGTTCTTGGTAAATGGCCGCTTGGGCATTCAGTGCTGTTAGAAGGTGAAGATAACAGATATGCCTAGTACCTGCAGATAGCATCAGACCTCCTCCCCTTCCTCCCATGTGGAGGTGTTTGTGTATGACCACTTGGCATCCAGTGGTGTTACAGGGCAGAGGGTAACAGAAATGCCCAGAAACCCCAGATATAGGGGGCATATGAATTATTTTCTTTCATCCTGTGGGAAGGCACTGGTGCTTAGCTATTGAACCTTTGGGTATCAAGTGCTGTTACAAAGTGAATGGTAACAGAAATGTCAAGTATGTCTTGGTATAAAGGATCATCTGATATCCTCCTCTTCCTTCCATGTGAAGGCATAGGTGCTTGGTGATTGGCCGCTTGGGTATCCAGTCCTGTTACAGGAAGAATGGTAACAGAGAGGCCTAATACCTCCAAGTATAGGGGAGCATCTGATTTCCTCCCCTTCCTCCTATGTGAAGGTGCTGGTGCTTGGCCGCTTGGGCATCCAGTGGTGTTCCAGGACAGAGGATACCAGAAATGCGCAGTACTCCCAGGTAAATGCGATCATCTAACTTTCATTCTTTCCTCCTATAGAAAGGCACTGGTGCTTGGTGATTGGTGTTACAGGAGGGTAACAGAAATGCCCAGTATGTCCGAGTATAGAGGATCATCTGATTTCCTGTGTGAAATGGTTCTTGGTCACTTGCGCATCCGATGCTGATGCTTGGTGATTGGTAGCTTTTGCATCTTGTGATGTTACTAGGCGGAGGGCAATGAAAATGCCCAGTGCCTCCAGGTATAGGGGCGCATCTGATTTCCTCCCAGGGGCGGACTGACAACTCATGGGGCCCCCGGGCAATAGGGGATCATGGGGCCCCTGTGTCCTTGCCCAAACTCAAAAAAGCCTATGAAAAAGGTACCAGGGGCCCCCTACTGACCCCGGGCCCTCGGGCAGCGCCCGAGTTTCCAAATGGTCAGTCCGCCCCTGCTTTTGCTGTTAAGCTGTTTTTACATAGGTCATTCAAATTTCACATGTTGGAAGAGTAACTTTTCCTCTACAGCAGGGGCGGACTGACAACTCATGGGGCCTCTGGGCAATAGGGGATCATGGGGCCTCTGTGTCCTTGCCCACACTCAAAGCGCACCCAAAAAAACCTATAAAAAAGGTACCAGGGGCATCTCATGGGTCCCCCTACTGACCCCGGGCCCTCGGGCAGTACCCGAGTTTCCAAATGGTCAGTCCGCCCCTGTTTCCTCCTATTATTCCTATATGAAGACAATGGTGGTTGGTCACTCAGGCATCCAGTGCTATTACAAGTCTGCGGGAAAAGTACACTCAGTATAGTCTAAGCACCAAGCTCCAACTTGTAGCTTACACCATACATTTGATTTACTCAAACTTTAGAGTTCAAAATCTGGTGCAGCTCTGCATGGTAGCCACATTGCTTCTAACTTCAGCTTGTTCAATTAAGCTTTGACAAAATAAAAACTGGAAGCTGATTGGTTTCTATGCAGAGCAGCACCAGATTTTGCACTCTCCAGTTTTAGTAGATCAACCCCCATGCTTCTTCTGTTCTCTCCCAATGAGTTGACAAAGTGGAAAAGAGGTAAAAATGTGCAGCTAAGGAGGGTGACAGTTAAGAAAAAGCTTTGTTTTGTTCTCCTTGGGCAAAGCACAAGTTCACTTTGTGATATAATGCAATCAAGATAACCTTTCTAAATGACGGTCTAATTAAACATCCTTCATCTTTGCACTATATGAATCCCTTTTATTCATCTAAATAGAAAAAAACAAACTTTAGAACCATAGCGCATCCTTGTATTTATCTATTATCAGTTCATCTTATCATCTATATGTTGTAAATAGTGGTGCAATTAAATAGCATTATAAGATTATATGTTTCCTCCATAACAAGTTCTTAACATGTAGACATCAAAGCCCAACCATCCAAGTCCTTTCCTTAGCAAATGACTCAGAAGGTTGGGCTTTGATATTTACGTGCTCAGGACTTGTTGTGGAGAAAACATATCCTTTTATACTGCTATTTGATTAAAACATGTTTAATTGCACCACCAATTAAAATGTATATATAAGATTAGCTGATTACAGAGGAATGTGTTTTCCCCTCTAAAAAAGCTTTCAAGCTTAAGTTTACGTTTAGCTTTAAGTGTTGCTAAACCCACAACAGTAAAATCAGTCTGTATATGCAGTAAAGCATGCTTGTTATACTCACTGTGGAACCTAAGGGGTTAATCCTCTGCATTGTATAAAAAGGTCGTTTGATCCTGACTTCTCTGATCCTCCCCTTCTTCCAGTGTCCCCCTCTTATCTCCTGAGAGAGTTTTTTTTTTCTTGGGAGAGTGCATGTGATCAGCACAGGACCAATCAGCACTGTCCAAACAGAGGTTAGGGGTTCTTAGGGGTTAGGGTGCATCCTCTTAGAGAAAAATGAGAACTCCTCCTATAAGCTTCAACATGTGCTCTGCTGGACACTGATAGAAGTCTCAAGACTGCTCTAATTGCTGAGGAGAAAAGGTATTTAGTGGTTTATATTCACTAAAGAATTTGCATTACCATGTTCTGTGTACTGTGGGAGACAAGATATAGTGAATGCAGGGTCCGGGGAGAACAGATATAGTTAATGCAGGGTCCAGGGAGAGCGGATATAGTGAATGCAGGGTCCGGGGAGACCAGATATAGTGAACGCAGGGTCCGGGGAGAGCGGATATAGTGAATGCAGGGTCCGGGGAGACCAGATATAGTGAATGCAGGGTTCATGGAGCCCAGATATAGTGAATGCAGGGTCCGGGGAGACCAGATATAGTTAATGCAGGGTCCGGGGAGACCAGATATAGTAAATGCAGGGTCCGGGGAGCCCAGATATAGTGAACGCAGGGTCCGGGGAGACCAGATATAGTGAACGCATGGTCCGGGGAGACCAGATATAGTGAATGCAGGGTCCGGGGAGACCAGATATAGTGAACGCAGGGTCCGGGGAGACCAGATATAGTGAACGCAGGGTCCGGGGAGACCAGATATAGTGAACGCATGGTCCGGGGAGACCAGATATAGTGAACGCAGGGTCCGGGGAGACCAGATATAGTGAACGCAGGGTCCGGGGAGAGCAGATATAGTGAATGCAGGGTCCGGGGAGACCAGATATAGTGAATGCAGGGTTCGGGGAGCCCAGATATAGTGAATGCAGGGTCCAGGGAGACCAGATATAGTGAATGCAGGGTCCGGAGAGACCAGATATAGTGAATGCAAGGTCCATGGAGAGCGGATATAGTAAATGCAGGGTCCGGGGAGACCAGATATAGTGAATGCAGGGTCCTGGGTTTAGTAACACTTTAAATCAAAAATATAAAAAAACAGCACAAGGGACATAACTGACAGGTAGTATTATGTGTCCCTTTCTCTGATTGTTCTTTTAGGAGAAATCTTCTTCCATTCTACCCTCCAGCTTCCATGAATGACACAGGATTTCTGAATGGAGGGGGCGGAGTAAAAGTGTGGGTCAACAGGGGACCACCCACCTACAAGTAGAGTAGGTGCCCCTTGGGTGAGCACACATTGCCATGCTGTGCATCACAGTGTGGCAATTTTACTGTGACATGCTGAGTTTGACAGGCGACACAACTCCAAGGTAAGTGGATGAAACTATGGCGCAACTGTGAGCTGAACACTTGGCTCACAGTCGCGGTGCGGTCCAACATTGTAAAATTGCCAAAATAAAACAGGTATCTAGAGGCCTCTATATCTACTTAATGCCTGTAAACCTCCTTTCACCATCATTGGAAAAGCAATCCACTGTAGATCTCTTTTTGGGAGGGTGGGCCTAGTTTGAAAAGGGCCTAAGTTTGTTGGAGACACAAGCTTGGAAGTCTAAGGAGCACTGATAAATTATGCAGAGTAGAAGCCAAGTTAACAGTTATTAGCAACATATAGGAAGACATAATGTAAATGCCGATCAGTAGTTGATAACTGGTCAAACAGCCCATTTAATTCTTTGCCTGAGTATGTTTTCCAGCTGCTGAAGATCATCAGTAAATTGGTGGAGATACAGATGGCAACCAGTCTGATGGCAGTAGATCATTTTATATTTGGTGAAAAATGTCTAATATTAGCCCCGCGTATAATATCACGCCGAGAGACGCTGCTCAGCAGACAGTGTTTTAATACCTTGGGAAAATTTCACTGGAAGAAAAATACATGTTGGGAAAGAAAAGCACATTATCAGCAAACATAGACACATTAGTCATTCTCTTTGGACAGATCTGTTACAAGCGCAGAGTCTATGTTACTCCGACAAACAGGTGCTTTGTTCCCATGTTTATATACTGCTTGTCAATTTGTGTCCTAGTTTTATCCGCTGTGAATTGCTGATCACGTTTTAATAAGACTCAATTAATTTCCACCACAATAAAACACAATCAAATGGCGGTATTATAGAACGAAGGATGGAGGACGTCAAGTATAACACCAGGATACCAGTTAAAGACACAGGTGACATCAATCAGCAAATATCTATCTATCTATCTATTATCTATCTATCTATCTATCTATCTATCTATCTATCTATCTATCTATCCTTCCTATATCTATCTATCTATCTATCCTTCCTATATCTATCTATCTATCTATCTATCTATCTATCTATCTATCTATCTATTATCTATCTATCTATCAATTTTTTTTTTCTTTCATTCTTTCTTGCTTAGCTTTCTTTCTTTAGCAGCTTTCTTTCTTACCGCCTTTCTTTCTTGCTTTCTTTGGTTGCTTTTTTACTTTCTTTCTTACCGTCTTTCCCTCTTTCTTTCTTTTTCTTTCTTTCTTTCGTAGCTTTCCTTCGTAGCTTTCTTTCGTAACTTTCTTTCGTAGCTTTTGTAACTTTCTTTCTCTTTTCTTTCTTTCTGTCTTTAACTTTCTTTCGTAGCTTTCTCTCCTTTCTTTCTTCTTACCACCTTTTTTACTTTCCTTCGTAGCTTTCTTTCTTTCTTTCTTTCTTTTTTTATTTCTGTAACTTTCTTTCTTTCATAGCTTTCTCTCCCTTCATTCTTTCTTTCTTTCATAGCTTTCTCTCCCTTCGTTCTTTCTTTCTTTCATAGCTTTCTCTCCCTTCTTTCTTTCTTTCTTTCTTTCTTTCATAGCTTTCTCCCCCTTCTTTCTTTCTTCCATAGCTTTCTCTCCATTCTTTCTTTCTTTCTTTCTTTCTTAGCTTTCTTTCATAGCTTTCTCTCCTTTCTTTCTTCTTACCACCTTTTTTACTTTCCTTCGTAGTTTTCTTTCTTTCTTTCTTTTTTTTTTTCTTTATTTCTTTCTGTAACATTCTTTCTTTCATAGCTTTCTCTCCCTTCTTTCTTTCTTTCTTAGCTTTCTCTCCCTTCTTTCTTTCTTTCGTAGCTTTCTTTCGTAGCTTTCTTTCATAGCTTTCTCTCCTTTCTTTCTTCTTACCACCTTTTTTACTTTCCTTCTTTTTTTATTTCTGTAACTTTCTTTCTTTCATAGTTTTCTCTCCCTTCATTCTTTCTTTCTTTCATAGCTTTCTCTCCCTTCGTTCTTTCTTTCTTTCATAGCTTTCTCTCCCTTCTTTCTTTCTTTCATAGCTTTCTCTCCCTTCTTTCTTTCTTTCTTTCTTTCTTTCTTTCTTTCTTAGCTTTCTTTCATAGCTTTCTCTCCTTTCTTTCTTCTTACCACCTTTTTTACTTTCCTTCGTAGTTTTCTTTCTTTCTTTCTTTTTTTTTTTCTTTATTTCTTTCTGTAACATTCTTTCTTTCATAGCTTTCTCTCCCTTCTTTCTTTCTTTCTTAGCTTTCTCTCCCTTCTTTCTTTCTTTCGTAGCTTTCTTTCGTAGCTTTCTTTCATAGCTTTCTCTCCTTTCTTTCTTCTTACCACCTTTTTTACTTTCCTTCGTAGCTTTCTTTCGTAGGTTTCTCTCCTTTCTTTCTTCTTACCACCTTTTTTACTTTCCTTCGTAGCTTTCTTTCTTTCTTTCTTTCTTTCTTTCTTTCTTTCCTTCTTTCCTTCTTTCTTTCTTTCTTTCTTTCTTTCCTTCTTTCCTTCTTTCCTTCTTTCTTTCTTTCTTTCTTTCTTTCTTTCTTTCCTTTCTTTCCTTTCTTTCCTTTCTTTCCATTCTTTCCTTTCTTTCCTTTCTTTCCTTTCTTTCTTTCTTTCCTTTCTTTCCCACCAGTCTTTCCCTCCCCCCTTTTTCTCACCCTCCCCCCTTCTCCTTTCACCTCCCCTTCCCACTTTCTTCCCTTGTTCCTCCTCTAGTAATATCATTATATTGAACATTTCTATAAGGTCCATTTCATTCTTAAAGTGATAACGTAGAACATAGGGAAGATAATAAACTAGAGAGAGAAAGAAAGGGTTTGTTTTTGCATAGGCAAAAAGTTTCTAAATGTTATTGTGGACCTAATCAAAGTCAACCAGTCAAGTTGCAACCAATTGAGTCCCACTCAGGGCTTGTTTATTGCTAGAATGCCAGCATTCACTGGCTTCCTAGCAACCAATGATGCATCCACGTCCCCAGGTTAGCTGCTTGCTGGAAGATTTTCAAGCTGACAGCTGAATATAAGCAAAGGGGCTGGGCTATTGGACATGGTCATATTTTGTCCCAGCCTACTTCTAGCCAGCAGCTGAATAGGGCTGGGGATGCATCACTGGTTGCTAAGATGCAGGTGGCCACCAACATCCTAGTAACCAAGAAAGGTTCCGTTCAGCAGGCGGGCCAGTAAACTGGCCATTTAGTTTGAGTTTGCCCGTTCACAAAACCCCCTTGGTTCACAGACTTTGTGGTGAGAGCTGCATCACCACTAATTTGAAACCTATCCTAGCACTGATAGAAGGAGAGAGCTAAGTGAAAGAGAGATGGGTTCATCATGTGCTGCTTTTCCTTCCACTGTCCAATCACATGCTGGGGAAGGGACAAGACAAGTAGCTGTTTGTGAAATGCAGCAGTGAAAAATCAAAGAGAGATAGGACTGTGCTGTGTGGCAGAGCTGTGTAAATCTTAGGGCTGGATGGACAGAAACACAACTCATTTGGCAGGTAACACAGATCCCTATATGTACTTCATTGCTGCAATTAACTGAAATATTCCCATGTATCTTTGTTTTTAGCTGAAATATTTCCCACACAGCTTCCCCTCATATTTTGAAAGTTTAACTGGAGTTCTACTTTAAGGCTGCAAGCATTTTAGCAAGTTCTCCGGAAAGGGTAACTCATTGCAATAAACAGATTGTATGATTTAGCCAGCTCTGAAGAATGAGGGAAAGCTCCATTATTGGATTTCAGGAAATACATTTTATTTAAATTCCCCCGTAATATTGCATTTTAGCTCTGTATTCAGCGTGACTGCTGGCAAAACATATTGCGGCTCTCTATAAAACAGAGATTTGAATGACTCCGCTTAGCACTCAGCTATGGCATTGTCACCAAACACAGTTTAAATTTGGAATTTGGCTAGAAGAAGCAAGATCTGTGAGTTTATTATCTCCTCTACGTTATCACTTTCAGAATGAAATGGGGCTTATAGAAATGTTCAAAATAATGACATTACTAGAGGAGGGAAGAAAGTGAGAAAGAGAGGGAGAGTGTGTGTGTGTGGGGAAAGACCGGTGGGACAGAAAGATAGGATGGGGGGGATGGAGGGAGGGAGGGAGGACGAAAAAGGCTGGTGGGACAGAAAGATGGGGGAGGAAGAAAGAGAGAGAAAGGGAGAGAAAAAGACTGGTGGGACAGAAAGATAGGATGGGGGTGGGGGGGGGGGGGGTGGAGGGAGGGAGAAAAAGGTTAGTGGGACAGAAAGATAAGGGAGGAAGAGAGTGAGAGAGAAAGGGGGGAGAGAAGGACTGTCAGGACAGAAAGATAGGAAGGGGATGGGGATGGGGAGGGAGAGAGAGAGACAGAGGGAAGGAGGGAGAAAAAGACTGGTGGGACAGAAAGGTAGGATGGGGATGGGGTGGGGGGGGAGAGAGAGGGAGAAAAAGGTTGGTGGGACAGAAAAATGTGGGAGGAATAGAGAGATAGAAAGGGGGGAGAGAAAGACTGGCAGGACAGAAAGATAGGATGGGGAGGGAGAGAGAGAGGGAGGGAGAAAGAGACTGGTGGGACAGAAAGGTAGGATGGGTATGGGGGGGAGACGGAGGGAGGGAAAAAAGGCTGGTGGGATATAAAGATGGGGGAAGAAAAGAGACAGAAAAAGAGAGAAAAAGACTGGTGGGATAAAAAATAGGATGGGGATGGGGGGGGGGAGAGATGGAGGGAGGGAGAAAAAGGTTGGTGGAATAGAAATATGGGGGAGGAAGAGAGAGAGAGAGGGGGGAGAGAAAGACTGGCAGGACAGAAAGACAGAATGATGGGGGGGGGGGGAGAGAGACTGAGGGAGAAAAATGTTGGTGGGACAGAAAGATTTTGGAGGAAAAGAGAGAGAAAGGGGGGAGAGAAAAACTGGCAAGACAGAAAGATAGAATGGGATGGGGGGGGGGGGAGGTAGTGAGGCTGGTGGAATATAAAGATGGGGGAAGAAGAGAGAAAGAAAAAGAGAGAAAAAGACTGGTGGGATAAAAAATAGGATGGGGATGGGGGGGAGAGATGGAGGGAGGAAGAAAAAGGCTGGTGGGACAGAGTTTCAGGAGGAAGAGAGAGAGAGAGAGAAAGGTGGGAGAAAAGGACTGGCAGGACAGAATGGGATGGGGGGGGGGGGAGACGGCGGGAGGGATAAAAAGGCTAGTGGGACAAAAAGATGGGGGAGAAAGAGAGAGAGAAAGGGAGAGTGGGAGTGCTCTGTCCCTTGTATTGTGCTCTGTCCCTTGTAATGTGCTCTGTCCCACGTAATGTTCTCTGTCCCTTGTAATGTGCTCTGTCCCTTGTAATGTGCTCTGTCCCTTGTAAAGTGCTCTGTCCCTTGTAAAGTGCTCTGTCCCTTGTAAAGTGCTCTGTCCCTTGTAATGTGCTCTGTCCCACGTAATGTGCTCTGTCCCACGTAATGTGCTCTGTCCCACGTAATGTGCTCTGTCCCACGTAATGTGCTCTGTCCCACGTAATGTGCTCTGTCCCACGTAATGTGCTCTGTCCCACGTAATGTGCTCTGTCCCACGTAATGTGCTCTGTCCCTTGTAATGTGCTCTGTCCCACGTAATGTGCTCTGTCCCACGTAATGTGCTCTGTCCCACGTAATGTGCTCTGTCCCACGTAATGTGCTCTGTCCCTTGTAATGTGCTCTGTCCCACGTAATGTGCCCTGCCCCAAGTAAAGGGCCTTGTCCCATGTAAAGTGCTCTGTCCCACGTAATGTTGTCTGTCCCGTGTTGGCACATAATTACATTTCAATAAATAATTAACTAATAAATAAAAAGTAAAATAAAAATATAAAAGTACATATTTTATAGAAAAAAATATAATGCCATAATAAAACGAACTTAATAGAAGAAACGATACCCTAAATAAATAACAAAACAATTTTTAATATAAACTCAAATGAGAAGTTGTCTACGTCTTGCCAGTGTAAACTAATGTTGGCAAGAGCTGGATATCAACTTGTTAACATGACAACTATGTAATAAACTGACAAATAAACAGTTCAATGTTTTCATTATGTAGGCAGCAGTCATCAAGTTAGTCTTTTAGTTAGTTTTTTTTTTAACAGTTGCTGATGGTAAAAATATGTACAAATATTTATGTGAATTTTAACCAGTTCCCACCGGCAGTACAAATATATGCGGCCTCTTGGCAGGTGGGCTTTACTGCCGAGCGGCCGCATAGATGCGTCCTTAAGTAAACAAATTACTATGCTGAGAATGTGCTCCCTGTGTGCTCCCAGCACAGTAATGGACAGGGACTGGAAAGCTCCTGATGCATATTTGCGATTGAGAGCTTTCCAATCATGTGACTCCTCTGACAACTAACCACAACAGTCACATGACCAGAATGCCCGCCTCCGCCTCCTGGCATTTAGAACCTCTTAAAGGGCTGGGAGGAGGCGATGGGAAGGGGTTAAGTAAATGTGTTTTTTTCCTTTTTGTTTTGATTTTTTGGCACTGATAAACGGGTATGTTATCCCTCTTCATTAAAACGTACTTCTAATTTTTTCTTTTTTTTTTCTTTTTATTAACTGACCTTCTGTTTTAAAAAAAAATGTGGCCAAGCACTCCCTGCTTCAGCGCTGTCCCTTGCTTCCTCCTCCATTCTACTCTGCACTGAGATAAATAAAAACTGCAGTATTTGCGGCAATATTCTGCTCTTCTAGTAGGCTGTGCCCCATTTCTGGGTTTAATTGAACCACTTCCTGTGAGCCCTGACTGTCATGGGCACACCCCAGGGGGTAAATCATTACTAAGGCTGTATTCTCACCTGAGAGTTTCGTGAACACACACAAAGCTTGAGTTTTTGTGTACACGTTTGTGTGCTGTGACAAAATGTGTGTAGAAAAACAAGACATTAATAGTGGCACCCCAAATGCAGCAATTGTGTATACGTTTCTACAACAAATGCATCAAAATGCGCAGTTAAAATGTGCAAAACTCAAAAACTGCATGAGCTACTTTGGCATGTTTTCACTTAGGGCAGCCGATTAATATGAATGGGATATTGCAAATTTGTGTAAATGCACTGGATCTGTCATGATATAAGAAACTGCTATGCAATTATTCACCAGATGGTAAATGACTCAAACTGAACGAAATGCCATCTACCCTATGGTCTCTCCTAACTGCTTTTGAGGTTGTCCTCTTCAAAGCAACTTTATCCACGATTTTTGGTCCTGTGAGAAATTAGCACCTCTCTGGAACAAAATCAGTGAGCTTTCCACTAAAATATTGGGAAACCCATCAGTAACGTTGACCAACTGTCTACTGCTTTCCCCAATACAGGAAGGATATAGTTTCTCTGACAGACTTATTCTTACTATTTGTGTTGCTGCTCGCTGGGTAAATCACTGCATTGGAATCCTCTGAGGTTCTCAAAACACAAGTTAAAGTGGTTCTAAATCTCAAGGTTTTTTACCTTCATATATTCTGTGTGTGAAGGTAAAAACCTTCTGAGTGTAGCAGTCCCCTAACATTTACCTAAGCCCCTCTTGATCCAGTGATGCCCATGAGAGCCTCGGTTCTCCAGGGACTCTCACTCCTGATTGAGTTAGCAGTGGGACCTATTGGCTGCTGTCAATCACAGCCAATCAGGAAAGGGAGAGGGGAGGGCCGAGTCAAGACTCTGGAGCATGCCTTCTTGGGTGTCCACATAGCAAGCTGTTTGCTATGGGGGCACCCGACAGGACAGAGAAGCCAGGAGCGCTGGCGGGAGACCCGAGAAGAGGAGGATCCGTTGCCATTGCACAGAGCAGTATAGACATGTTTGTTATTTTTAGGAAAAAAATGAAGTATCACTTTAAGAATAGAATTGACTCTATCATACGTATGCATTAATATAATAAAGGAACAATTGAGTACTGCCATGATACTTTTTTTATTTGCACTAACATACAATTTTGAGGACAAGCTTTCGGGGAATGTCCCCTTCTTCAAGGCCCAGGCATATAATAAAGAACAAATTTTAAGGAGTGGAAACTGCATTTAAGTAATGCCTGGAAATCTACGGAATAGAAAGATTTGTCAGTATGCCTGAACCATTCTAGGATAGCCTGCTTCACTTCGTCACTATTGTGTTCACCATTCCCACAAAAATATGTACCTGCAAACACAAATGCTCCTGCGCTTGGGGATGGACTCGATGCAGGCTACAACCACATTAAGGATGTCCTGGAACATGCACACCTTGCTGCCCTCAACAGACCGGGGAAATCCAAATATACTGAATGAGGAAAGAACAAAGAGAGGGCGCACAGGCCTAGTGCATTACCAGAAAAAATGTTTAATTAGAAATAAAATAGGTGTTGTACACACAAACGACAATAAAGTCAAGGCACAGCTGGGTCAGAACCGTGCTGAGTAACAGTCCGTAATGGGGAATGTAGACATCCAATAGGCTTCTGAGGAAGAGGCAAGTCCTCGAAACGCGTCAGACTATTGGATGTCTACATTCCCCATTACGGACTGTTACTCAGCACGGTGTTGACCCAGCTGTTCTTTTATGATGTGCCTTGACTTTATTGTCGTTTGTGAGTACAACACCTACTTTATTTCTAATTAAACATTTTTTATGGTAATGCTCTAGGCCTGTGCACCCTCTGTTTGTTCTTTCCTCTTCCACAAAAATATGTGTCTCATGCAATTCCACATGCTGAATGTTCACAGGAATGAGGACTATGGGCTGGGAACCACCAAGGCCGGGATAGTCACTGATGGACATACGGCCATCTTTGAATCATTTACACCATTCAGATGTCTTACTGCGGCTGAGTGTCTCATCAGCATACTGTGCTTGAAGTCTTCTGTAGATATCTATAGATTTTACACCTTAGTTCACTAGAAACTTCATCACCACATGCTTCTCCACCCAAGCACTAACACCATTGTCTGACATTTTGATTAACGGTCTCTGGACTGGTTCACGACATGTGGGCTGCCTATCAGTAATAGGACACACTTGCCACTTATTGCAGTGTGTAGTACTGGCACGTTAGCATTCCTTTTTATACTTTTAAAATTAAAAGTCCCAGTCTTACTTGAATGTATTTACTGTACTCTACATCTCACCATGCCCTTTCATTAAAAAAAATGGGACCCTTGGCAGGCACATAGACAAACATTCCTTTGATTTTCTTGGCTCTGACTGTTGTTAAATTTTGGTTGAGTTGTGAAACCCTCTGACATAACAGAAAGTGTCCTCCATATTTCTTAGTATTTTAAACACTGTCATGATGATGCTGCTATATGATCTTTAGATGTACTTCATGCCTTAGGCTACCTTTTCCTTCATGTTGGATGCTATCCTGTTGGCTTCATCTGACATGTTGTATAATTGATATTTTGTACTTTATCTTCTTGGCATGTCAGATTCTGTCGCATTTGTACATTGCTGAAATTTAATAAAAGTTTGTAAAAAAAAATATTAACGGGCTGCACTATGCATGTAGCATCAAAATACATGTAAAAATGTGTGTTCACAAAACTCCAAGCCTAAGATGACCTCACAGAACCACTGGAGTTACATTAGAGGAGGGACCACACTCTGTTGCGGCCAAAGGAAGAAGTTGAAGGACCCAAGATATCAATAAACTGGTTTAAAGACTGCAGGAAAGGTGTTCAAAAAAGTCTAAGGGAGGCTCAGGTAGGAAGGACATTCTGCTTTAACTACAGAAAGTGGTCCTGAGAACTTGGGAACACACCAGCCTGGTTCCTTTAAATAGCAGCTTCAAGTTTCTGATATAACAAAACACCTGAGTCCTCTCACCAAATGAAGCATTTTATATGATCAGGTCCTTGGCTCAATGTTCCCCACTTTAATGCTAAATTAATAAGCTATCACATCTCAAGGATGAAGACTGAGTTCTTCAAATTAAACCTGGCCGCAAATTGCAATTTGGTTCTCTATCTGTTCTTTGAATATTGCTGTAACTAAAATGAGTCGGAACAAGAGCAGACGGATATCATTTGCCGTCAAAGGTAGCAGCAAAATTCTCTTTTAATAAGGTATTTAAAAAGGCAGAAAGAAGTTTGTTCTGTTTTAATACTAATTGGAAGTAAGGGTAATGCCCATCAAAATTTGGCCAAGACTGAAATGTGGAAATGTATATTGTCTCATCAAAAGCTCTTCTCGCATACTGGTATTGCAAAGATGGATACTTGGAAAAATGTAAAGAATTTTTTTTTCCTTTGGACATGAGGATGGCAATTGGGCATATATGAACCCAGAAATCTGGTAAATCAGCTACCTAGAAAAGGATATACATGCACAGTATGGCCAAGTATTAGGGATATGATTGGTTGGTTGATAGTTTGCTGCTGTCATGGGTTCGAAGCAAGGAGAAACCTGCAGGTTACAGATTCATGGTCTTGGGAATTTATGTATTTATTCACTCAGGAGAATTTTTTCAGCCACAATGCACTGTATGATCTTGAACTATGGCCAGCAGTGTTAGAAGGGCCAATAATGGAGGTTTTGGTTAAACTAGCCCCCTCACTATTAAATAGGGTAAAGAGAAGTCATAATGTTCATGAACTAGCTGTTGAAGGGAAACTGCATAGAGAGAGACAGTATTCATTAGGAAACTATGTTAATTCTGATTTAGTTATCACTCTTTGGACAATCAACCCCTTTTGCTGTCTTTTGGCATCCAAACTCCAAAACCATTGGCATTAATATGGAGCTGGTTCCTCTTTGCATCTATAACAGTCTACACCAGGGGCGGACTGACCATTTGGAAACTCAGGCACTGCCCGAGGGCCCTGGGTCAGTAGGGGACCCATGAGATGCCCCTTTTTTGAGTTTGGGCAAGGACACAGGGGCCCCATGATCCATTATTGCCCGGGGGCCCCATGAGATGTCAGTCCGCCCCTGGTCTACACTCTTCTAAAATGACTTTCAGCAAGATTGTGGAGTGTGTCTGTGGAAATGTGTTCCCATTCAGCTTAAAAAGCATTTGTGAAGTCAGGTTCTGATGTAGATAAAAAGTCTTGGCCGGCAGGTCGGTTTTCAGTAGGCTTGAAGTCAGGGTTCTGGGCAGGCCACTCAGGTTCCTTAACACCAAACTCATCAAACCATGTCTTTATGGAGCTAGCTTTGTGCACAGGGGCTAGGTATACTAGAACAGAAAAGGGTCTTACCCAAACTGTTACCACGTGCACAATTGTCTACAACAATCTTTGTGTGCTGTAGCATTAACAGTACCATTCGCTAAAACACTTGACTTTTGGCCTTTTAGGCTCTGTAGCGTCTGTACATTCTTTATACCTCTAGTAAAACCCCTAGCACAATTATAAATGTGCAGAAGCTCCTTTAGGCTCCGTTCACACTACTACACACTACTACTAAAAGTCACACGACTTACAGTGCGACTTTGCCAGGTGACTTCCTGGCAATTTGCTGGATGTGACTTGAGTACGACTTTGATGCGACTTGATGTGCAACTTTCATACCATGCGACTTTGCCTGTGTAATCTTCCTGTAATGTCGGATCCAAATTACATCAATATAGATGAGCATCCGACTTCGAGGCAACCTCTAAGTCTCTGGGCACAAGTCGGACAGAAGTCACCTTGAAGTAATACAGGAGCCTTTTCTGAAGTTGGAATGACTTCAGTAGTGCTAATTAAGACAGCTCTTATTGACTAACATGGGATTTCACATGTCATCTGACTTGGGGGTCTCAAAAGACAGATCCCAAGTTGTGGCAGTGTGAACTGAGCCTTAACCTACTTGCAGATTTTGCCATGTTGATAGCTAGAAATACACATGCACAACAGAAGAATAACCTTTTCAATATATTAGCTGTACTTCTGCAGAAGAGAGAATATGCTAGTTCCCAAGCATGTTTATGAAACAGAAATTTCTCAGACTACAATCCAAAGTTATAAGTGGAACCTTAAAGGTCACCAACATCCACCGACCTAATACAAGGAAGCTGTCTTCTGATTCGTAAGGCTCCAAGTTGGTCATTCTATGGAAATTGTAGTAATGAGTCCACAAGACGCATGTTTTTTCTGGCTGCGACTGCCAGGCTGCGTAATTGCTGTTGTTCTAATAAAGGCCAATTCATCAGGTGTCAGGGCCAAAAGAGGAAAAGGAAAAAAAGTCAGTAAACAATATTTCCCGGGCAGCCCACTTTTGTGTCCCTTACTTAACCCAGTCATGAGTGCCATGACTCATTTTTCAGGGAATAAATATCCTGCATAGCATGCTGATGTAATAGAGGACTACACACAACAGAGGAGGCCTGCAGTGCATGGGGATATCATCCAAACAGCAGAAATTGATTCTGCTGGTAAAGAGATTTACTACAATACAGCCAATACAGCTAAGGAATACATCAAATAATGTTTATTTAAAGAGATACTTTGGTCAAAAATATAGTCTATAAAAACTAAGCTGTAGCCAAGGGCAGACTGACCATTTGGAAACTCGGGCACTGCCCGAGGGCCCGGGGTCAGTAGGGGGCCCCATGAGATGCCCCTGGTACCTTTTTCATAGGCTTTTTTGAGTTTGGGCAAGGACACAGGGGCCCCATGATCCCCTATTGCCCGGGGGCCCCATGAGTTGTCAGTCCGCCCCTGGCTGTAGCTCTGTGTGATGGGGCATCGTAGGAAAATAATTTGTAATCTACATCTAAAAAACAATTACTCTATTACGCTTATTGTTTTTATAGTAATCATAGACATTCCCAAACATTTTATAGATTTATTTTATGAAACTGTACACTATATGGCAGAAAATTTGTGGATCAAATCTACGTATATGACCAAAAAGTAAGAACATTCCTCCTAATAGTTCAGGTATTGCCAGCAAAGGGAACTTTAATGCTACAGCATACAACTTTTTGAACAATTGTGCATTTCCAACTTTGTGAAAACAGTTTGATGATAATTCTTTTGTGTTTAGGCATGATTTTGCACCTGTGCACAAAACAAGCTTCATAAAGACATGGTTTGATGTTTGATAGAATCTAGAAACTAAGGTGGACTGCGGAGATCCTTGACTTCAACCCTATTGAACATCACTAGGACGATGAGGAACTTGGAAGCCAAGTGATAAGATGTGAACTGCACTTCTTAGGGAGAAACTGAAAATCAAGCTCTGGCCCTCTAAAATACCCACTTGAGGGCTTTAAGATGTTTTGGGAACAGCACCCCATTCCCATATCTAATTTCTTGCAGTCTTGACTGAAAGCAGAGTTGAAAAATCCTGTAACTGCTGCGTGTTCCTACCTAGGCAGTGAGGTTTGCCTATAGTAGAACTATAGGCAAAACGTCCCATTCCATAGCCAAAAAGGAAGTTAGAGGAAACCTCTGCAAATTAAGAGAATTCCTTGGGGACCCCCAGGTCACCAGAACTAGTGTCACCATTGGAAGATTTCCCCTATATTATTTTTCTAAGGACAACCCAAAATTTGTGAATTTCTTTTACTTTCACTTTCAATGACGGTAAATAAGACATATAGAGAGGGAGAAACTCCTTAATGGGGGCACAGCAATAAAAACTGACCTGTTCTAATCCCTTTCCACTCTAGGAAAAACTAAAAAAAAAAAGTTTTGCCTTTAGTTATACTTTATTGTGAAGGACAGCTTTAAAACTGACCCTGTTGCAGCAACACTTTTGCAGCCTATGATGCTATCTACCAAGAATTTCTACCCACTTACTATATCTGAACATCTGGAGCTGTTGATGGAAGTTACCCCTCTCTTTCTGTCTCTTTATTATTATTATTATTATTATTATTATACAGTATTTATAAAGCGCCAATAGTTCGCTCAGCGCTGTACATTACAAAGGGGGACAGAACATGTGACAGAACAATACCAATACAATGCAAAACATGAGGGGATCAAGGGCCCTGCTCTTTCGAGCTTACAATCTAGAAGGGACGGGATAGTGGCACAGGAGAAATAGCTGTGGGGGATGGAGTGGTAGGAAGAGTGGAGGAGGTTGGTCAAGTTAGCAGGGGGTAGGCTTCCCTGAAGAGATGGGTTTTCACGGTGCGCCTAAAGAAGAGGAGAGTAGGTGATAATCTGATGGGTTGGGGAAGGGAGTTCCAGAGGATGGGTGACACCCTGGAGAAGTCCTGGAGGCGGGCATGGGAGGAGGAGACCAGGGAACTAGAGAGAAGGAGGTCTTGTGAGGAGCGGAGTGTGCGTGCTGGGTGGTACTTGGATATTAGGTCGGTGATGTAGTTCGGGGCAGTATGGTGGACAGCTTTGTACGTCAGCGTTAGGATTTTAAATTTGATCCGTTGCGCAATCGGAAGCCAGTGGAGGGACTGGCAGAGAGGGGTGGCAGAAACGGAGCGGTTGGAAAGGTGAATGAGTCTGGCAGCCGTATTCAGGATCGACTGAAGCGGGGATAGCCAGCGGCGAGGCCAGCCAGTGAGGAGGGAGTTGCAGTAGTCGAGTCGTGATATGTGAGGGAGTGGATGAGCTGTTTAGTATATATACAGTATATACAGTATATAGATATATCACACTCTCTATTCATCTTGGTGACCCTTGTCTCAGACAGAAATTGATGAGCAATCCGATTGTAAGCAGAGCCCTGATTCACTGCCGGCAACGGACATGCTGGTCAAAGGCACCTACTACCCTTGCTTCTGCAGCAGTAAACATGGGGTACCATGCTCCTGTCATGCAGGAAACCCATCAACTTGCTTACTCACATGCTTCTGGCCTAAAGCCCACCTTATAAACAAACATCCACACATTCAGCCTTTTTAGCATGTTACTGTAACAGGAACAGAGTGTCCAGTTCTTTGCAAAACATGATTTCAGCTTTGATTCTTCACCCAACACGCTGTATAGTTCATATCCAACTTTAACATAGGGAAGCCGACCATCGAAGGCCTGCCGTGAAGGGTACACTTCTTTGGACTACAAGCTTACATGGCAGTATAGTGCAGATAACCTCTTCCCATCAACCTCAGTCCTTCTCAGTTCTTTCTGCCTCAGATTATAAAGGAAGAAACTAGCTGAACCCACAGTATCCACCCAGGAGAGACGTTTCCTTAAAAAAGGTACCAATGCCTGCTTACACAATATTTTGAATCACAACAAGAAAAACCCTTGCAATGGAAGCCCCATAACACTACAGGGATTAAATGCTGAAGAATAGGTTGCATTAGTTACCTGTCTCCCACTCTGGCAGGCCTAAAGCGGAGCTCCACCCAAAAGGGGAAGTTCTGCTTTAAGGACTGCTCCGTCGCTCCCCATTAAGAATTGGCACCTTTGGAGAGCGGGGGGAGAGCGGGTACCCGAATTTGGGCAGCACAGTGGCTAAGTGGTTAGCACTTCAACCTGGCAGTACTAGGGTCGCCGGTTCAAATCCCAACCACAGGAAACCACCTGCCTGGAGTTTGCATGTTCTCCCTGTGCCTGCATGGATTTCCTCCAGGTACTCCGATTTCCTCCCACACTCCAAAGACATGCTGGTAGGTTAATTGGCTCCTGTCTAAATTGGTCCTAGTATGTGTATGTATGAATGTGAGTTAGAGACCTTAGATTGTACGCCCCTTGAGGGTTAGGGACCAATGTAAATGTACAATATATATGTAAAGTGCTGCATAAATTGATGGCGCTATATAAGTACCTGAAATAAATAAATAAATAAATTTGACAGGTACCCGCACCCACTTCCGGTCCGATCACCTAGGCGATCGGAAGCGGAAGATGTCCTCCCTCCCTACCTGTAGTCTTTTTGGACACGTGACAGGTCCCAGAAGAATACAGGACCATTCATGAAGCGCAGAGCTACTCGCGCATGCGCAGTGGTACCCGACTGTGAAGCAGCAAGCTATCACAGCCGGGTGCCCACACTGAAGATGCTGGCCTCCTGGAATACAGGACAGCCGGTGAAACGAGCTGCGGGGGACACACCATGGGACCGAGGGACAGGTAAGTGGCTGTTTTTTAAAAGTCAGCAGCTACAGTTTTTGTAGCTGCTGACTTTCATTTTTTGACAGGGTTAGTGGAACTCCGCTTTAAGTAATGTTGCCTTCTTCTCGAAGCTCCAGACTGTGGGCAGTCCCCAGCATTATCACCTAAAATGGAGGGCTATAACTAGAGATGAGCGAAGTATTCAAAAATTCAATTCGACTGATTCGGCGAATTCGTAGAAAAATTTCGATTCGAGTCGAATATATTCGCTGTGAATTTAACTTAAAAAAGGGTGTTTCTAGGCTTCAGAGAGACTTAATATTAGTGCTGAACACTGTACCTTTAATTTAAATGCCCTTGGAGTCTGCTGGGGAAGAGAAATAATACTGTCAGGCAGTATGACATGCAGATGAGTGCCGTCGATCTTAGAATCACCGCACACTTCACTCATTTGGCCAGTCACGGGGCCAAAAACAGAGTGTGGAGCCACAGTGTGGCGGTGGAGGCAGCAGCAATGGGAGGCCATACAGCACCCTATGACAAAAATGGAAACCACCAGCAGTGTGAGGAGACCTGAAAGTGGCACATGGCAGAGTGTGGCGATAGAGACAGCAGCAATGGGAGGCCGTACAGGGACCCATGACACACTCTGGACCTGGCAGCAGCATGAGGAGGCGGTACAGGGGCCCATGGCAGATTACGGGCCTGACAGCAGCATGAGGAGTCGGTACGGGGGCCCATGGCAGATTACAGGCCTGGCAGCAGCAATGGGAGGCCGTACAGGGACCCATGACACAATCTGGACCTGGCAGCAGCATGGGGAGGCGGTACAGGGCCCATGACAGATTACGGGCCTGGCAGCAGCATTTGGAGTCGGTACGGGGGCCCATGACACACTCTGGACCTGGCAGCAGCATGAGGAGGCGGTACAGGGGCGCATGACAGATTACGAGCCTGGCAGCAGCAACTTGGACAGGAGGACGTTCAGTTTCTGCACCGTCTGGTGCGTGCTCGCAAACTGTTGTCTCTTGGAAACGGATTCCAAGAAAGACTGCTGGCGGAATCCGAGAAGAGGAGTAGCAGGAGAAGGAGCATCTGAACGAGCGGAATATGCCAACAAGCGACAACAGGGGCCCATGACAGATTACGGGCCTGGCAGCAGCATGAGGAGTCGGTACGGGGGCCCATGGCAGATTAGGGGCCTGGCAGCAGCTATGGGAGGCCCGTAATCTGCCAGCACCCTATGACAAAAAATGGAACCCACCAGCAGTGTGAGGAGACCTAAAAGTGGCACATGGCAGAGTGTGGCGATGGAGACAGCAGCAATGGGAGGCCGTACAGGGACCCATGAGAGACTCTGGACCTGGCAGCAGCATGAGGAGGCGGTATAGGGGCCCATGGCAGATTAGGGGCCTGGCAGCAGCTATGGGAGGCCCATAATCTGCCAGCACCCTATGACAAAAAATGGAATACACCAGCAGTGTGAGGAGACCTGAAAGTGGCACATGGCAGAGTGTGGCGATGGAGACAGCAGCAATGGGAGGCCGTACAGGGACCCATGAGAGACTCTGGACTTGGCAGCAGCATGAGGAGGCGGTATAGGGGCCCATGGCAGATTAGGGGCCTGGCAGCAGCTATGGGAGGCCCGTAATCTGCCAGCACCCTATGACAAAAAATGGAACACACCAGCAGTGTGAGGAGACCTGAAAGTGGCACATGTTTGGGGCATGATTCATGGCGGATTTAGTCAGTTGTGTCAGGAACTGGTGGTTTGAAATCCAGACTAATCCACGCCTGATTCATTTTCACAAACGTCAGTCTCTCCACACTTTGGGTGGACAGTCGTGTCCTCCGCGAAGTTGCAATACCTCCTGCCGCACTAAACACGCGCTCCGATGCCACGCTACTGGCCGGGCATGACAGCCTTTCAAGGGCAAATTCAGCTAGTTGGGGCCAAAGGTCAAGTTTCGTTGCCCAGTAGTCAAGGGGATTGTCTACCTCGGTTGGCAGGGTGCTGTCCAAGTAGGCCTAAGCCTGTTGTTTGAGGTCCTGCTCCAGGTCCACCTGATGCTGCTGCTGCTGCTGCTGCTGCTGCTGCGGCTGGTTAGTAGTTTCCTCACTGCGCTGGTGAAGAAAGCTACTCATCATCGACTGCAGACTGAGGCAGCCGCTGCTGGTGGAGCTGCCACTGCTCCTACCACCCCACCCCTCCCCTGCTGCCATGGCAGCGGAACGCGAGCGCACAGGGCCCACAGTGTCTGAGGATGGACGTTGGCGCAGACAGGCAGAGACCAGATGACTACATAGGTGGTTTTTATAGTACGTTATTTTGGCCTCCCTCTCAGCAGGTGTGAAAAAGGCCACCATTTTTGAACGGTAGCGAGGGTCCAACAAGGTGGACAGCCAAAAGTCATCCCTCTGTCTGATGGTTATTATTCGGCTGTCGCTACGCAAGCAAGCGAGCATGCTATGGGCCATTTGTGCCAAGGAATGCGAGGGACTCCCTGCCTCCATCTCCACAGCATACTGCCACGGTGCGTCTGGGTCCTCTGTCTCCTCCTCCTCCTCCTCTACCAGATGCTCCTGCTCCTCCACTCCTGTCCGCTGAGTGGAAAAACCACCCATTTCACTCAATAATTCCTGAGCACCAATGTCCTCCTCTACCTCCTCCTCTTCTTCCTGTCCTGCCCCCACAGGGGTCATGTGGCGTTGAGATCTGTGCGCCACGTCTACCGCACCCTGACCAGCCATTGTTAACAGCATTTGTTCCAGGACGTGCAACAGAGGAATGACGTCGTTCATCCCATAGTCCTGCCGACTCACGAATAGCGTGGCCTCCTCAAAGGGCCTGAGCAAGCGCAGGTGTCACGCATGAGCTGCCAATGGCTGACATCTAAGTTACACAGGGAGTACCTTTATCCGCTTTTAACATCAGGAAATTGGTGATGGCCTTTCGCTGTTCGTAAAGGCGGTCTAACATATGTAGGGTTGAATTCCACCTTGTTGCAACGTCACAGCATGAGGAGTCGGTACGGGGGCCCATGGCAGATTACGTGCCTGGCAGCAGCAATGGGAGGCCCGTAATCTGCCAGCACCCTATGTCAAAAAATTCAACACACCAGCAGTGTGAGGAGACCTGAAAGTGGCACATGGCAGAGTGTGGCTATGGAGACAGCAGCAATGGGAGGCCGTACAGGGACCCATGACACACTCTGGACTTGGCAGCAGCATGAGGAGGCGGTATAGGGGCCCATGGCAGATTAGGGGCCTGGCAGCAGCAATGGGAGGCCCGTAATCTGCCAGCACCCTATGTCAAAAAATTCTACACACCAGCAGTGTGAGGAGACCTGAAAGTGGCACATGGCAGAGTGTGGCGATGGAGACAGCAGCAATGGGAGGCCGTACAGGGACCCATGACAGACTCTGGACCTGGCAGCAGCATGAGGAGGCGGTATATAGGGGCCTATGGCAGATTAGGGGCCTGGCAGCAGCTATGGGAGGCCCATAATCTGCCAGCACCCTATGTCAAAAAATTCTACACACCAGCAGTGTGTGAGGAGACCTGAAAGTGGCACATGGCAGAGTGTGGCGATGGAGACAGCAGCAATGGGAGGCCGTACAGGGACCCATGAGAGACTCTGGACCTGGCAGCAGCATGAGGAAGCGGTATATAGGGGCCTATGGCAGATTAGGGGCCTGGAAGCAGCTATAGGAGGCCCATAATCTGCCAGCACCCTATGTCAAAAAATTCAACACACCAGCAGTGTGAGGAGACCTGAAAGTGGCACATGGCATGAGACACTGTGGACCTGGCAGCAGCATGAGGAGGCGGTATATAGGGGCCCATGGCAGATTAGGGGCCTGGCAGCAGCTATGGGAGGCCCGTAATCTGCCAGCACCCTATGTCAAAAAATTCTACACACCAGCAGTGTGTGAGGAGACCTGAAAGTGGCACATGGCAGAGTGTGGCGATGGAGACAGCAGCAATGGGAGGCCGTACAGGGACCCATGAGAGACTCTGGACCTGGCAGCAGCATGAGGAAGCGGTATATAGGGGCCTATGGCAGATTAGGGGCCTGGCAGCAGCTATAGGAGGCCCATAATCTGCCAGCACCCTATGTCAAAAAATTCAACACACCAGCAGTGTGTGAGGAGACCTCAAAGTGGCACATGTTTGAGGCATGATTCATGGCGGATTTAGTCAGTTGTGTCAGGAACTGGTGGTTTGAAATCCAGACTAATCCACGCCTGATTCATTTTCACAAACGTGAGTCTCTCCACACTTTGGGTGGACAGTCGTGTCCTCCGCGGAGTTACAATACCTCCTGCCGCACTAAACACGCGCTCCGATGCCACGCTACTGGCCGGGCATGACAGCCTTTCAAGGGCAAATTCAGCTAGTTGGGGCCAAAGGTCAAGTTTCGTTGCCCAGTAGTCAAGGGGATTGTCTACCTCGGTTGGCAGGGTGCTGTCCAAGTAGGCCCAAGCCTGTTGTTTGAGGTCCTGCTCCAGGTCCACCTGATGCTGCTGCTGCTGCTGCGGCTGGTTAGTAGTTTCCTCACTGCGCTGGTGAAGAAAGCTACTCATCATCGACTGCAGACTGAGGCAGCCGCTGCTGGTGGAGCTGCCACTGCTCCTACCACCCCACCCCTCCCCTGCTGCCATGGCAGCGGAACGCGAGCGCACAGGGCCCACAGTGTCTGAGGATGGACGTTGGCGCACAAAGGCAGAGACCAACTGACTACATAGGTGGTTTTTATAGTACGTTATTTTGGCCTCCCTCTCAGCAGGTGTGAAAAAGGCCACCATTTTGGAACGGTAGCGAGGGTCCAACAAGGTGGACAGCCAAAAGTCATCCCTCTGTCTGATGGTTATTATTCGGCTGTCGCTACGCAAGCAAGCGAGCATGCTATGGGCCATTTGTGCCAAGGAATGCGAGGGACTCCCTGCCTCCATCTCCACAGCATACTGCCACGGTGCGTCTGGGTCCTCTGTCTCCTCCTCCTCCTCCTCTACCAGATGCTCCTGCTCCTCCACTCCTGTCCGCTGAGTGGAAAAACCACTCATTTCACTCAATAATTCCTGAGCACAAATGTCCTCCTCTACCTCCTCCTCTTCTTCCTGTCCTGCCCCCACAGGGGTCATGTGGCGTTGAGATCTGTGCGCCACGTCTACCGCACCCTGACCAGCCATTGTTAACAGCATTTGTTCAAGGACGTGCAACAGAGGAATGACGTCGTTCATCCCATAGTCCTGCCGACTCACGAATAGCGTGGCCTCCTCAAAGGGCCTGAGCAAGCGGCAGGTGTCACGCATGAGCTGCCAATGGCTGACATCGAAGTTACACAGGGGAGTACCTTTATCCGCTTGTAACATCAGGAAATCGGTGATGGCCTTTCGCTGTTCGTAAAGGCGGTCTAACATGTGTAGGGTTGAATTCCACCTTGTTGCAACGTCGCAGATCAGGCGATGCTGTGGAATTCCGTTCTGCCGCTGCAGCTCAAGGAGGGTGTGCTTTGCGGTGTAGGAATGGCTGAAATGCATGCAAAGTTTACGTGACATTTTAAGGATGTCTTGCAGTGGGATGGTGGATTTTAAGAACCGCTTGACAACCAGATTGAACACGTGAGCCATGCATGGCGCATGGCACAACCTTCCTTGACGCAGAGCAGACACCATGTTCTTTCCGTTGTCGGTCAACATGGTTCCAATTTTCAGTTTGCGCGGAGACAGCCATCTGTCGATTTCTCTGTTCATTACACTCAGAAGTTCCTCCCCTGTGTGACTACGTTCGCCAAGGCATACCAGGTGCAGAACAGCGTGACACCGTTGCGCCCTGCACATGTGATATGCCGGTCGGGTAATGGGACTTGGCACGGGGGTGGCGGCTGAGGACACGGCGGAAGAAGAGGTGGTAGAGGCGGACATCTTTGCCGGACCAAGGACGTGCAAACGTGGAGGCAAAAGCGGCGTGACCTGTCCAAGTTGCTGGTGCGGCTGTGACGGCACCACGTTCACCCAGTGGGCCGTAAATGACATGTACTGTCCCTGACCATAGTTACAGCTCCACACGTCGGCGCTGCCGTGCACTTTGGCAGAGACCGACATGCTCAAAGACTGGCCCACCATGTCTTCTACATGTGAATGCAGGGCTGGCACTGCCTTTTTGGCGAAGAAATGACGGCTTGGCACTCTCCACCGCGGCGCGGCACAAGCCATCATTTCTCTGAAAGGTGCTGAGTCCACCACTTGGAAAGGGAGGGACTGCAGCACCAGCAACTTGGACAGGAGGACGTTCAGCTTTTGCACCGTCGGGTGCGTGCTCGCAAACTGTTGTCTCTTGGAAACGGATTCCAAGAAAGACTGCTGACGGAATCCGTGAAGAGGAGTAGCAGGAGAAGGAGCATCTGAACGAGCGGAAGATGCCAACGAGCGACAACTCCCCTCAGCAGAGGTGTTGGAGCCTTGACTGGCTGATGGAGGGCGATTGACGTCGGGTGACGGAGCAAGTAACGGAGCGGGTGATGGAGCGGGGGCTGGGGCGGGCAGAACCGCCGTATCTTTATCACGGTTTTCCCAGGCCACCAAATGGCGACGCTGCATATGCTGCCGCAACGCTGTAGTCCCAACATGGGCCCCCTGGCCACGCTTGACTTTCTGGCCACATAGTCGACATACGGCTACGTTTACTTCCTCGGGCGGCTTGACGAAAAATTGCCACACCGCCGAGTAGGAAACTTTGCCCCCGATACTCCTCACTGGCTGACTGCTGCTTCCTCCGTGCACACCGGCACCACTACTGGCCGTGGTGGTAGGCTGCAGTGGAGCTGGTGCTCTACTCCGTGGCCGTTTGGCTCCACTGACACTGCTGCGACCCTGCTGCTGTCTCCTGGGCAACCCACCGCCTGTTTTGCTCGCTGCCAAGCTGCCACCCTCTTCTCCTGATGATGCGGAAGAAATTGCCTGATGACGACGAGGCTGCCAAGTGCGATCAACCTCCTCATCATCAAGTAGGGTCTCCGCCTCACTACTAGCCCCCTCGGCTGCGTCTGGGTCAGGAGACAGACCTGTCTCTAGACCGGCTACCGAGCCACTCTCCTCGCCACTACTTCTTCGCCTGGCTGCTGAAAAGGCGGATGTCTCCCCCCGTTCCTGACCGCCCTCTGTTAGCTCTTCCTCACTGTACAGTGGGGCTGAGCCCACAGCATGCGATACTTCGCTTGGTGAGGGAACACCAAAGGACAGGGGCAGGTAGAGGACACGTGATTTCAGTGGGCTTGGTCCCGGGCCATGCCAACTAACGGTTGTGTCTGACGTACCCACCGACCGTTGGCTGTAGGTGTCAGAGGTGACCTGGGAAGAGGAAGACGACCGAGCCAACCAATCGACGACGGCAGGGTTGTCGGTGGAGACACGACCGCTGGATGACACCGGGAGCACTGGCCTCTGGCTGCGAATAGTGCTGCCTCGACCCCTTCCTCTGCTGCCACGTCTGCTCGCTCCTAAAACATTGCCTCCTCTGCCACTCCTCTGCATGTTGTCTGACATACTCTTTAATTAAACGATTATGTGCCCCTGAGTAACAATTCTGTGTCCCTGAGTAACAATTCTGTGTCTGTGCGAGTAACAATTCTGTGGCCCTAAGTAACAGTTCTGTGGCCCTCAGTAACAATTCTGTGTCCCTGATTAACGTTTCTGTGGCCCCAAGTAACAGTTCTGTGGCCCTCAGTAACAATTCTGTGTCTGTGCGAGTAACAATTCTGTGTCTGTGCGAGAAACAATTCTGTGGCCCTAAGTAACAGTTCTGTGGCCCTCAGTAACAGTTCTGTTTCCCTGAGTAACAATTCTGTGTCTGTGCGAGTAAGAATTCTGTGTCTGTGCGAGTAACAATTCTGTGGCCCTAAGTAACAGTTCTGTGGCCCTCAGTAACAGTTCTGTGGCCCTGAGTAACAATTCTGTGTCTGTGCGAGTAACAATTCTGTGTCTGTGCGAGTAACAATTCTGTCTGTGCGAGTAACAATTCTGTGGCCCTAAGTAACGGTTCTGTGGCCCTCAGTAACAGTTCTGTGTCCCTGTGTAACAATTCTGTGTCTGTGCAAGTAACAATTCTGTGGCCCTAAGTAACAGTTCTGTGGCCCTCAGTAACAATTCTGTGTCCCTGATTAACGTTTCTGTGGCCCCAAGTAACAGTTCTGTGGCCCTCAGTAACAATTCTGTGTCTGTGCGAGTAACAATTCTGTGTCTGTGCGAGTAACAATTCTGTGGCCCTAAGTAACGGTTCTGTGGCCCTCAGTAACAGTTCTGTGTCCCTGTGTAACAATTCTGTGTCTGTGCGAGTAACAATTCTGTGGCCCTAAGTAACAGTTCTGTGGTCCTCAGTAACAATTCTGTGTCTGTGCGAGTAACAATTCTGTGGCCCTAAGTAACAGTTCTGTGGCCCTCAGTAACAATTCTGTGTCTGTCCCTGAGTAACAATTCTGTGGCCCTAACTAAAGTTTCTGTGGCCCTAAGTAACAATTCTCTGGCACTCAGTAACAATTCTGTCTGTCCCTGAGTAACAATTCTGTGGCCCTAATAACGTTTCTGTGGCCCTAAGTAACAATTATCTGGCACTCAGTAACAATTCTGTCTGTCCCTGAGTAAAAATTCTCTGGCACTCAGTAACAATTCTGTCTGTCCCTGAGTAAAAATTCTGTGGCCCTAAGTAAAGTTTCTGTGGCCCTGAGTAACAATTCTCTGGCACTCCGTAACAATTCTGTCTGTCCCTGAGTAACAATTCTCTGGCACTCAGTAACAATTCTGTCTGTCCCTGAGTAAAAATTCTGTGGCCCTAAGTAAAGTTTCTGTGGCCCTGAGTAACAATTCTCTGGCACTCCGTAACAATTCTGTCTGTCCCTGAGTAACAATTCTCTGGCACTCAGTAACAATTCTGTCTGTCCCTGAGTAAAAATTCTGTGGCCCTAATTAAAGTTTCTGTGGCCCTAAGTAACAATTCTCTGGCACTCAGTAACAATTCTGTCTGTCCCTGAGTAACAATTCTCTGGCACTCCGTAACAATTCTGTCTGTCCCTGAGTAACAATTCTCTGGCACTCAGTAACAATTCTGTCTGTCCCTGAGAAAAAATTCTGTGGCCCTAAGTAAAGTTTCTGTGGCCCTGAGTAACAATTCTCTGGCACTCCGTAACAATTCTGTCTGTCCCTGAGTATGAATTCTGTGGCCCTAACTAGCGTTTCTTTGTCCCTAAGTAACAGTTCTGTGGCCCTGAGTAACAATTCTGTGTCTGTGCGAGTAACAATTCTGTGGCCCTAAGTAACAGTTCTGTGGCCCTCAGTAACAGTTCTGTGTCTGTGCGAGTAACAATTCTGTGTCTGTGCGAGGAACAATTCTGTGGCCCTAAGTAACAGTTCTGTGGCCTTCAGTAACAATTCTGTGTCTGTGCGAGTAACAATTCTGTGTCTGTGCGAGTAACAATTCTGTGGCCCTAAGTAAAGTTTCTGTGGCCCTAAGTAACAATTCTCTGGCACTCAGTAACAATTCTGTCTGTCCCTGAGTAACAATTCTCTGGCACTCAGTAACAATTCTGTCTGTCCCTGAGTAAAAATTCTGTGGCCCTAAGTAAAGTTTCTGGGGCCCTGAGTAACAATTATCTGGCACTCAGTAACAATTCTGTCTGTCCCTGAGTAACAATTCTCTGGCACTCAGTAACAATTCTGTCTGTCCCTGAGTAAAAATTCTCTGGCCCTAAGTAAAGTTTCTGGGGCCCTGAGTAACAATTCTCTGGCACTCCGTAACAATTCTGTCTGTCCCTGAGTAACAATTCTCTGGCACTCAGTAACAATTCTGTCTGTCCCTGAGTAAAAATTCTGTGGCCCTAAGTAAAGTTTCTGTGGCCCTGAGTAACAATTCTCTGGCACTCCGTAACAATTCTGTCTGTCCCTGAGTATGAATTCCGTGGCCCTAACTAGCGTTTCTTTGTCCCTAAGTAACAGTTCTGTGGCACTGAGTAACAATTCTGTGTCTGTGCGAGTAACAATTCTGTGGCCCTAAGTAACAGTTCTGTGGCCCTCAGTAACAGTTCTGTGTCTGTGCGAGTAACAATTCTGTGTCTGTGCGAGTAACAATTCTGTGGCCCTAAGTAACAGTTCTGTGGCCTTCAGTAACAATTCTGTGTCTGTGCGAGTAACAATTCTGTGTCTGTGCGAGTAACAATTCTGTGGCCCTAAGTAAAGTTTCTGTGGCCCTAAGTAACAATTCTCTGGCACTCAGTAACAATTCTGTCTGTCCCTGAGTAACAATTCTCTGGCACTCAGTAACAATTCTGTCTGTCCCTGAGTAAAAATTCTGTGGCCCTAAGTAAAGTTTCTGGGGCCCTGAGTAACAATTCTCTGGCACTCAGTAACAATTCTGTCTGTCCCTGAGTAACAATTCTCTGGCACTCAGTAACAATTCTGTCTGTCCCTGAGTAAAAATTCTGTGGCCCTAAGTAAAGTTTCTGTGGCCCTAAGTAACAATTCTCTGGCACTCCGTAACAATTCTGTCTGTCCCTGAGTATGAATTCTGTGGCCCTAACTAGCGTTTCTTTGTCCCTAAGTAACAGTTCTGTGGCCCTGAGTAACAATTCTGTGTCTGTGCGAGTAACAATTCTGTGGCCCTAAGTAACAGTTCTGTGGCCCTCAGTAACAGTTCTGTGTCTGTGCGAGTAACAATTCTGTGTCTGTGCGAGTAACAATTCTGTGGCCCTAAGTAACAGTTCTGTGGCCTTCAGTAACAATTCTGTGTCTGTGCGAGTAACAATTCTGTGTCTGTGCGAGTAACAATTCTGTGGCCCTAAGTAAAGTTTCTGTGGCCCTAAGTAACAATTCTCTGGCACTCAGTAACAATTCTGTCTGTCCCTGAGTAACAATTCTCTGGCACTCAGTAACAATTCTGTCTGTCCCTGAGTAAAAATTCTGTGGCCCTAAGTAAAGTTTCTGGGGCCCTGAGTAACAATTCTCTGGCACTCAGTAACAATTCTGTCTGTCCCTGAGTAACAATTCTCTGGCACTCAGTAACAATTCTGTCTGTCCCTGAGTAACAATTCTCTGGCACTCAGTAACAATTCTGTCTGTCCCTGAGTAAAAATTCTGTGGCCCTAATAACGTTTCTGTGGCCCTAAGTAACAATTCTCTGGCACTGAGTAACAATTCTGTCTGTCCCTGAGTAAAAATTCTGTGGCCCTAATATCGTTTCTGTGGCCCTAAGTAACAATTCTCTGGCACTGAGTAACAATTCTGTCTGTCCCTGATTATGAATTCTGTGGCCCTAACTAGCGTTTCTTTGTCCCTAAATAACGATTCTGTGGCCCTCATTAACAAGTCTGTGTCCCTGAGTAATGGTTCTCTGTCCCTAAGTAACTTTTCTCTGTCCCCAATTATCGTTTCTGTGGCCCTAACTCTGTCCCTGTCCCTAGTACAGAGCGGTCTGCCTCTGTTCAATAACTGCAGGCAAATGAAGAATTCCAAAATGGCCGCTATTTATAGCTCGACCATTACACAGTGCTGGCTGGCTGGCTGCTGATTGGCTGATGCGATCACATGTAGTTGAGGAATGCATTATGGGTCAGCGCGCCTTGTCTGCGCGCCTTCCCAGACATCCCCGCTCCGTCGCCGCACATGTCAGCCGCCATTTTCTGAAAAATTTCGATTCGCGCGTCCGAATTAGGCTATTTTTCGGATATTCGACTCGAATTCCACTTCGGATACTTCGATTCGCTCATCTCTAGCTATAACCCTGCATAAGTGGAGGGGGCACGCCTGTAACAGCAGCCAAAAGTGTCTTAAAGACACTTGCACAGATTGAGGGAGCCTGCTGGAGTGAGGAGCGAGTAAGTATTACAGCTGCTTCTGCAAGCCCCCAGACCTAATCAGCATTAATGGGGGTTTCTGCAAGGGTTTAGTTGAGCTCAGAGTTGGACTTTAAAGTGAAATTCCAGGCTATTGCCTAACTATGCTTAAAGTTGTACCCATCCCCTTCTAAATCCTATTCTAACTACCCTGTGAAAGGTAGATGCTTATACTTACCTATTCTAAGGATGCTCCGGTTCGGACAGCAGTGGCTTCAGGGGAGAGGAGGGACAGCTGACAATGGATGCCCTATAGTAAGCTTATGGGTAATGTCACTGCCCAGGTATTCCAGCTGTTGTCAGCAAGCTCTCCTCAACCTAGCTGCTGGGGAGATTACGTAACCAGGCCGCACCCTGAGAATAGATATATAGAAGTATAATCTTCCTTGTACAGGGTAGTTAGAATAGGAGTTAGAAAAGAAGGGGGGTGGGAGCAGGTTTAAGCACATGTAATACCCTCCTAGATAGGTTGCTAGAAAGGCTCAGGTAAATGTGTCCTCTGTAATCACTGGAGTGGCGTGTGAATATTTTTGTCTGTTCTGGGTTTCACTGGCTGCAGGCTCAACTGTACCCCCCTGCCTGCTGGTGGATTCTAGTATGTAGTACGTTGGAAGAGGCAGACCCTTGGCCTGAATATTTATATGGTCTTGGCCAGTCCCTGGGGGGAGCAGTAGGTGGCTGAGGAGCTAAGGAGTGTATAAATAGTCTGGAGCAGCAGCATGCAGAAGGAGAAGTCCCCAGCCTGAAGGGCTGCTAGATATCGTATGTACTCTCCAGCGCCTCAGGATATGCACAGCCAAAAGGGGAGCCAAGGGTGCCAGGACAGCGACAACCAAAGGAAATGCTTCAGGGGTGCAGCCCTCCTCAGACGGGGAAATCAACCACTGGATAGAGAGAAAACAGGTGGCGCACACACCTAGTGCATTATCCAAGGTTTATTGTAGGAGTGAAAGAATAATCAAAACATACTCACAGACGAAGCATGTATCTAAAAAGCATAGAAAAATGACAATGGCCACAAAGGCAGGCAAGGTGTTCTCACTGTCAGTGCGGTCAAATGGCTGACGCGTTTCAGGGACGAATCCCTTTCCTCAGAGCTGATGACCAACCTTTGATGCAGATGTATGATGAATGGAAAGTAGGAGCCTTGCTGTTGATGCCTGCTTTTTAGATACATGCTTCATCTGTGAGTATGTTTTTATTATTCTTTCATTCCTACAATAAACCTTTGATAATGCACTAGATATGTGCGCCACCTGTTTTCTCTCTATGAAGGGCTGCTACCCTTCTTGGCAGTGTAGCTGAAGTCAACACCAGTTCATCGAGGTCCCAGCTCAGTGGAAGCTAGAGGGACTCTTTTCTGAGAATAGCTGGAATCATGCCAAGGGGTTTCACTGAGGGTCTGGTCTGGAATTCATGAGAGAGGTGTCTGGCTGATATTGGACGGAGGCACCCAAGTATTGTGGGAAATTGTGAGTAGAGGCCTGAGTGTATGATCCTAGTGACTGTTCGCTCGTACTATCTCTTTGATCATTAGTTCCCAAGCTTGCTTTGCACAGGACATTCCCCGTTTGGGGTCCCAGTGTTGCTCACTCCCCTAATGTCTACTAAAGGGTACTAACCTAAGAAGCTTAGACACACAGAAAGTGTCCATTGTTTACTGCACTGGAGTGTTCTAAAGTATTCCACAGCTGCTTCCTGCACCCCAACCAAGCTCAAATTGCAATAAAGCATCAAAAGACACCCCAGGACTGACAACTGAGCTGTGAGATTGTCCGTGCTGCTGGCTGCTTGGCTGTTCTACACCAAATTGGAAAGAGAACCTGGTGCAAACTAGCAGGCCCATCAGTGGCATAGTGCTACACCTAGGTAGGTAATAACCTGGAATTCCACTTTAAGGACTGGAACAGTGAGGAAAGATCTAAAAGGGACATATCTTCTACTGACAATTTTGTTTCACTTCCTAATGTGTCTCTGGAACATAATTGAAGATAAATCTCCCCAATTCAAAAAAAAGAAAACCAACATGGGTTTGAATGATTGCCTACCCTGTCCAAAGCTAAAAAAAGATTTGCGCTATACATGTGATACATTTTTAAAGCTGCATAAAATAACTCAAAACTGTCAACAGCATTCACATAAAAACAAGTCCATACCCAAACCAATCTTTTAGAGAACTGGCTATATTTAGTGTGCTTTACAGCATCTGCAAGCTAGTTAAAATCCCATTGTTCTCTAAAAGCAATCTGAAAAAAGCCATTATCACTCTGCAAGGCATATTAATTTTAGTAGACAGAGGGACCAACAAGCCTTCTTTGATCAGCCATCATGGACTCACAGAGAGCAAGAACAATTTTTCGGATGCAAGTCTTCCGTTTGATCCATAAACTGTGCAGCATCTTCAGCTGTCATTAGAAGAAGAGAAAAAAAAAAGAAAAAAAAACCTAATCAGACTGCAGTAATATTCCGTGCTGAGAAGAATAATGGACATTCTGTAGCCTCGTGCTCCATTTGTCGATCAGTGAATTGGTTTATTAACCACATTCTCTCAGTTCTTCGTTGCTGTACCCGATGACCCCAAGCAGCCTTGCCTAATCTCTTCAAGAAAACAGGGATCAATGATATTTACATCTATAAATTGCCACCCTGCCCATAAAAGCAGGTAGCATACAAAGTGGAGGGCCAGGAATGAATATGTCACATATCTCCCAAGGGGATTTCTCGGATCTCCGCACACGATGCAAAAGAGTTTGCTAAAAATCATTACGGGATATGACAAAATAATGTAAAAAGGAGACTGTCCCTGGTCTGGTATGACAAGTGATTTATTAGGGAGGAAATAGCCGGAAGCTTTATTTACAAGCCGCAAAAAAAAAATGTGATCTGTAGAGTATTACATTTACACAATCAGGCCTGTTTGACAGATGGGCATATGGGTAGGTGCATAAAATATAATTGTCATTACAATTTAATGTACAGTCAGTGCAAGGATCCATGTCACCTTTAAAAGAAACAATGTTTTCACCTTTTGTTTTTCAAAATCAATAAGCTAAGTATTGACAGTTTTTATATGTACAAGATATGTGGAGGTTCAGGTGATATCTCGGCAGACACGCCACTTCTGTTCTTGATCAACACTCCTCTTTCAGTTTAAATGACCCCCAGCAACATTACGCCAGTCTGGGCTTAGAGTATTAATTCACACTTACATATTATTACTTCAGCGATGTGCTGAGCATCAGTAAGGGCTGTTTGCTGCCACCAGGGGCGGACTGACAACTCATGGAGCCCCCGGGCAATAGGGGACCATGGGGCCCCTGTGTCCTTGCCCACACTCAAACCACACCCAAAAAAGCCTATGAAAATGGTACCAGGGGCATCTCATGGGGTCCCCTTCTGACCACGGGGCCTCGGGCAGTGCCCGAGTTCCCAAATGGTCAGTCCGCCCCTGGCTGCCACCATCATAGAAGAAGGAGGACCTGCTGGAAGACAGCTAGGTTTAAAATGCTGGAATATTTCTGCCTACTTGACTAGAGCTGCTTTGCCCAATAAGATTGGTGCCATTGAGAAAAACATCTGGAGGTCCTGCTGTGGCGTTTTACGGTGTTGCCACTACTGCGGTTTTTGACTGTTCTCGGTTGAGCGGTGAAAACACAGGGTAAGAGGCAGTTTGTTTGTTTTTGGAGGTGGAGGTTCTTTCTTCGTGTGTCCTATCCCTCTGATCACCATCAACTATGAATTATTCTTTGAGGATCTTCATGGACTGTCAGCTTCTGTCTAATACGTTTGCACCATTCTTTTGGACTCTTACTTGCGCATAAGATGAGATATTTAAGGACCTATTTATGTTTATGTTTTATAGTTAGCACTGTGCTATCATTTTGTATATATGTACGTGATGGCAACCTTGATAGCTCAATAAATATAAGCACTCTTTATTTAACAGTACAATAACTGTGAATTACTGGTTCCCTGTTATGTTCTGTGAACCTTGATCATATAAGTTTAAAACCCAACACTAAGCTCTGTGCTCCCCTATTTACCCCTCCCCCCACTGGAGCACCCCCCAACCTTTGAAAAAGCATAAAAAGCCTTTTTCCCCCATGTCTAGTCTGATGACATCATAGGTCTTCTTCACACTTTTTTTCGCCCTGTGGCGGACGGGTCCTAATGCTGCAAAGGGTAGCACCATTTGTGCCACTCTCTGCAGAATTCTCCTATGAGTCCATTGTGTAGGACCTTGACACCCTGGACTCACAGGAGGTAAGTTGAATGATGCAGTCCATTATTCAACTTGGAAGAGGAGTACCATTCTGGAAAATTGATTGGATAAGTCTTCAGGGAACAGCGCTGGAGATTGAGTGAGTATTGATATGGCGCTCTTTGGGGCTATAACATCATCCATTCTTCTGGTAAATTTCAGGGAATTCCTGTAAAATTGCTGGCTCAGAGATATGCACATGGTCAGACACAAACTGTGATCAGGTGTGCACATGCCCCAAGGAACGTGCGTAGCCATGTGCACGGATGTGAGAGTGCATCCGCACTGGTTGTTGGCACCAGATGGCCTTTTTAAGGGATGTTGTTCCAGTATCAATGCTGACTGGTCTTCAGTTGTGTCCCACTAGAGTCCTGTGTATGACTTCCATTGCTGACCCAGTTTGCCCTTGACCTGATCCTGGATTCTTCCTATACTTCTGTTAACCCATTCCTGACCTCTGCTCTTCTAACGACTTTGATTTGGCCTATGCTTCTGTACCTCGCTTCAGACCTCGGTTACCCATATGACCAGGGTCCTGTCTCTGATTCGGCTATATGTTACTACTAAGTGCCTTCCCTGGCTGTCATCTGCAACTGCTCCAACTATCATAGTGCATTCCTGCCACTTTCCTGTTTGAATGCTCTGATAAGCCATGCTCCCTGAACTTGCGTTACACATGGAATTCCTTTATGACCTTAAGAGGTCTGTCCTGCAGAGCTTATGTTCCTGACCCAATGTCCTGCCAGGTCTTCTGAGACTGCATCTCTAGTGGCAAGTTCTGATATCAACACCTGCCAGCATTCATATTTCTTCTGTCCCTTGGCACTATTTGTTTCACTCTTGGCAGGTCCTGGGCTGTACATACAAGAAAAGACAACTTCATCATCTCAGTCTCCTATCAGGTACTTGATAGTAGGACTTTCCTAACCCTTTTGGTTTGTGTGAGTTGGATTTTTTTGTGCCCTGTCAGCCAAAAAAGGATTTATAAGGGCCAAACCTAATGTTGGACTAGAATATCTGGCTCTCAAAATTCATCCCAAAGGTGTCCACTAGGGTGAAGTCAGGGGCCTGTACAGACCACTTGAGTTCCACCACACCCAACTAGTCAAACCATGTCTTCATAGACTTGGCTTGTGCACTAAACTTAAAAGACAACTCAACCAAAGAACAAAAATAAAATATATTTTAACATGTAGTTCATGGTGTGGTGGCTGGATTAGTTTTATTTCTTTTTCAGGCTGAGAACATTTTCACCAAATACAGAAAATACCTGTTGATCTTGCTAAAAATGTTGTGTCCTTGACACTTCCCATGAGCTGCACACAAGAATATCTTCCTTCCAATCTACCAATTGTCCTATCCCCCGATATAATGGAGATGAAGCGATATGAGCATGTTTGTAGTCCACATTAAAACAGCAGCATAGGATGACAATCATGGCTCCCATCACAGATACAGTGAAATGGTGACAAAGCCACCCAGGGAAAAGGTGTGTTCTTTGCAGGATCACCAGGTGAAAATAAAGCAAAAGAATTTGAAAAAAAGAAAAATTCAGCCATCCCACCAATGACTACTAAGCTTAAATATAAATTTTTTTTTTTTTGCTCAAATGTGTTCAACACTCCCACACTGTTGCTGAAAGGGACATCCCAGGCCTTAAATAATATATATTTAGGACAAAAGGGAGGTTGTTGGGGAGGAAGGGGCATCTAATGGGGTCCCACGATCTGTAGTTTGGTCCCTACTAAAAGCCTTACCTGCACATTTTAGCATGCAATCTCTTCAGCTGTCTCCTGGAAACATTATAATTGTACCAAAAAATGGGTACCAGTATGGCCACATCCTGTAATTGCATTGCTCAGATTTACTAGAAAAATAACGGGTGTGGTAACAAGAAGTGCCATAATCCCTTATGAACCATATATGGAAAACCCTCTTTTTGTGGGATTTGTAAGGCACAAACAGAACAGATAGAACCATTAAATTTGTAGAAACTTTGTATAGCCATATTTTATTTTATACAAAATGTTATACATTACATATATGTTACAATAAATGCACAGGTAAGTAATATGAAATTAAAATCTTGATTGGGCCCTTTAAGTGATCACAGTTTGAATTTCATCTTCCTTACCTGTGCATTTATTGTAACAGATATGTAATGTACAGGGGCGGACTGACCATTTGGAAACTCGGACACTGCCGAAGGGCCCGGGGTCAGTAGGGGGCCCCATGAGATGCCCCTGGTACCTTTTTCATAGGCTTTTTTGAGTTTGGGCAAGGACACAGGGGCCCCATGATCCCCTATAGCCCAAGGGCCCCATGAGTTGTCAGTCCGCCCCTGGTAATGTATAACTGCCATATTGTGTAGGTCCATGTAAATTTTAACATTTTGTATAAAATAAAATATGGTTCTACAAAAGTTTCTACAAATTTAATGGTTCTATCTGTTCTGTTTGTGCCTTACAAATCCCACAAAAAGAGGGGTTTCCATGTATATATTGCCCAGATTTACCTGCTTTTCTTCCCCAATTTAAGCCTATGAAAAAGGTACCAGGGGCACTTACCTGTGCATTTATTGTAACATATATGTAATATATAACATTTTGTATAAAATAAAATATGGTTATACAAAGTTTCTACAAATTTAATGGTTCTATCTGTTCTGTTTGTGCCTTACAAATCCCACAAAAAGAGGGGTTTCCATGTATATATTGCCCAGATTTACCTGCTTTTCTTCCCCAATTGATGACAATAATAATATACTGACTATAAAGATAGTGAATCCTCCTAAGACTTGTCCTCGACTGCAGCAAAGTTTGACTTTAATACGAAAAAAACCCTTACTATTTTGTGATCTTTAAAATGTCTTCTCTTTTATAGATCCTATATACATTATAGATCAGAGGCAATCTGCCTACAAGTACCTAATGGGAAATCCAGCTTTGGCAATACAGATAAAATGAATACATTGAATGTCCCCAATGACACATCTATAGAATTGTTTAGAAAAAAAAAATATACAATAGAAGAAAAAGAGCTGCTACACTGAGTTTACAATCTAGAGGGATAATATTTACATAATAGGCCCTAGCGGTTTGTAATTCATTTCTGCTTTAGCAGGAAATCTCTTGAACGCCTTTTCTCACACCAGCTTTTCCAAGATATTTGTATTGCAGTAAATGTATGACGGCTAGGAAACATTTGACAGCCCTCCCCCCCTCCCCTTATTTGTGCCTTAATACAACTGTCAGTTGTGAGTTCCCTGGCTGTAATGGAAGCACTGCATGCTTCGTGGTACCTGCTGCTAGTAAGCGTGAGTAGTTACATTGGTATTGACCAGCAACCTTAACTAACACTTTTGTGCAAAACTAAAATACCATTTCCTGCTGGGAGTCAGCACAGCCTGAAATCATAATGTCCTTCCGGTCCATGTAATAGAAACTAAAAGGAACATTGATGCAGGAGGGAATTCTGTAAGGTGAGAAAAAACATCTACAAGTAAGACAAAAGCTAGAGACAGATAAATACATAGACAGTGTCAGGAATGGACTTGCCAATAATGGTGGGACTCACCTGCCTTGTGGGCTGCAGTACCAGGGCTGGCCAGCGGGTGCTCTCAGCAATCAGAGTCTCACCCCTGCAGTCAGCCAAACACCTGAAGCTGATTGCAGGGGTTGTATTTAAGGAATGGCCAGACTCACAGTCACGGCCTTGGTGTGTGTTTTTCCATGGGCCCCTGTATCTTGTATCCTGTGTTCCTGTTTCTGCCTGACTTGTTGCCGACCCTGCCTGTTCCTGACCTCTGCTGACTTCTCCTGTTTGATCCCTGGCTTGTGACCCTGACCATTCTCTGCCTGACCCTCTGCACCGCGCTACCCGTGAGTTACTGAACCCAGCTTGTGACCCCGACCACTCTCCCGCCTGTTCCTGGTACTCCGTTTGCCCATTTCCTACTGACCTGGCCTGCCTGACGACTCTTGCATTGTATGTATTGTTATCTGTAGGTGGTTTGGTTTGGTTTGTTTGCACTGTGTTTATGTTTAGTTTTGCACTGCGTTTTGTATTGTTAGTCTTAATAAATCATATTGTTTATACAATATCTGAAGCCTGCGTTTCCCTGTGTCAGTCCACACACCTCTGGTCATACCCGGAGCCCTGACAGATAGATAGATAGATAGATAGATAGATAGATAATTTCTAGCTTGGTATCATCACTAATCTCATAAAAAGTAATGATTGGTCTGCAATGCAGTGATGGCTTTCACAATATATCTGTACTGCTTCAAGTTCCTCCTGGGTGGAGTCATCTCCACCGAATTGTAGCCTCATAATACCTTGGTTAAAGAGGAGCTTCAGCCAGGGTCCAAAAAAATGTAAACGCAAGGGATCCATTGCCATCCTCACCTGAGCCTCTTCTTCAACAATCTCTGGTTCTCTAGTGCTGGCATGTTAACTGTGGGAAGCCGGCTGTGACTTCTGGCTTCATAGGGGTGCGGGTGGGGTGCCAACTTTTGCTTACATTGCCTAGGCAAGCAGAATTGAAAGGGGGTACCTGCTACTTCTCCAAAAAAAAATTTCAAATATGAGGGTAGGGAAGTGGGAGGAGGAGGAAGAGCAGGACTTCACCTTTTAGGTGAAGTTCCATTGTACCTTCACCAGGCTCAACCCATGGTATTTTCTCTGTAAGGAAACTACACTGACACCAACGGTTTTCTTAAGTCTTCCTCCCACGGAGCACCAATCTAAAGGGGCATTCTTCTACTGTTCACCAATGTAAATGTTAGAGTTTTCCTTTTTTCATTGACAACCAATGAAAAGGAAAATTGAAAAATGGTGCTGGACCTATAAGTTTATCTTATTGGTATTGCGATCTTAAAGTATTGATGTTGATGTAGGTGATCTGGTTTACAGGCAGGTGGCTTCTATGCCCCAGAGGATCTCCACAGTCTCCTTGGCTTGTAGTGTAACCAGGCAAAAAATGGAAATTTATGAGCCACGCCACTCTTATGAGGTCCACATACAGCATTTTTCCAATAAAAATTAGGGGACAAACCAAAAAGTATCTAACATGTTTCAGGGGTTAATCCAAACATGTTGGATACTTTCTGGATTGTCCCTCTGACATTTATTGTATACTGTTGTATTCGGACCTCTTAGCAGTGTGTGATACTTTAACTTCCTTTGTTATAACCAATGAAAAGGGACATTCTTTTCCCACTGACAACCAATTTAAAGAGGCATTCTTTTCCCCACCGATATTGATGTAAAGGGGGATTCCTCTTCTACTGATCACCAGTGTAGGGGAACAGTCTTCCATTTACAGACTACCATCATAAGGTGCATTCTTTTCTTCTAACCACCAGGTAAGGAGCTGTTTTCTCCCACTGATTACTAATGTACAGGAACATTCTTCCTCCCATTAATATTTGGTGTAAGGGGGCATTTCTCAACTTACTATCATTGTAAGGGGACATTCATCTCCCAATAACCACGTATGTAAAGGGCCAAACTCCCTTCCTCTGACTAATGTAAGGGGTGTGGCAGGCGCAGCACCCTTTGGTGCCTAGTGCGCTGTGGCATTAGAAAAATTATGCAATTGCTGTTTCTTTGTTTGATTAGACTGACTTTACTCTGTAATTCCTCCAATGCCGCTCTGTGGATGCAGTAGGTTTAAAGAGCACGCCGAATACTTTAGTTAACTTCTTTAATAACTTCAATCTTCTTCATATAACACTGCTTACAATGGCTTGTTTCTTTCATATTACAATGGTTTAATTCGTATTACATTGGGTTGATTCGATAGATTGATAAATTCGTTAGATTCGGTAAATTCGATTTGCTATATTCGATTCGTTGGAACTACAAGTAAAACACACACAACAGTTTCAACACAGATCCACCTGCACTGCCAAACAATAGAGGAACACACAAGTGCATTAAATACCTATTTGGCCTTCTCTGCCTCCATAAAGCTCTTCTGATTGGAACCTTGTCTGTTTCCTCTTCTGTCTGGTGAGCATGTGTCTCTAGAAAATCCTAGCAGGGAGTTTTACACAGGCATAGATGTGAAACTGGCTGGGATTGGTTAAGGCTCTGTACAGTGTGAGGCTGTCTGTGATTGGCTCTTCTTTAACTAACTCTTAAAGGCATATTTTCCTTTTCTGCTTCTGCTAACACAATGAATATATAAATGTCATATAACAATCAAAGACATAAATTACAGCAATGATTTTGCTTTTGGCTTTAACATATGCACATATATACTATACTGAGGTTATTGGCAGGTTTGGTATACACATATATGTGAACCATATCAGCAACCTAGGACTGGTCTTAGCTGGCCAGCTACAAGGGGGTCTTCTCCCAATTACCACAAATGAAAGCAGACATTCTTCTTTCTACTTACCACAAATATATTGGGTATGCTTCTTTCAGCTGGCCACCAATGTAAGAGTACAGTCTTCTCCACTAACTGCCAATGTAAGTGGGTATCCTTTTTTCACAGACAACCAATGTAATGGGGCACTATGGGTGCCCTATTATAGTTTATTGTTATGTTTTGTAGCTTGGTAGATTGCACCATTTTCCTCTCCTGTTATGCAACAGATTCAGTTATGGCCAAAAATATTGGCACCCCTGCATTTCCGTCAGATAATGCACCACTTCGCTCAGAAAATTGTTGCAATTACAAATGTTTAGGCATTCATGTTTATTTCTTTTGTTTATATTGGTATGACACAAAAAAGTAGAGAACAAAAAGTGAAATCTGACACATTCCATGCAAAACCCCGAAAATGGATTGGACAAAATTATTGGCACCTTCTCAATATTGTAAGAAATAATTGCATTCCAAGTACCTGATACTCCTGTAATTTGTAATTAAACTCCCCTGTATCTATTAACATGTGCTGGCAATATACAAAACACAACAACAACCAGTTAAAATGGTGAAAAATTTACTCAACCTTTCTGTTGTGTGTCTCTGTGTGCCACATGGGCCACGGAGAAAAGAAAGAGCAGCAAAGAATTGTCTGAGGATTTGAGAACAAAAATTGAAGAAAAGCATTGACAATCTGAAGGTTACAAGTCCATCTCCAGAGATCTTAATGTTCCTGTGTCCACTGTGTGCAACATTGTCAAGAAGTTTACAGCCCATGGGGCTGTAGCTAATCTCCCTGGACATGGACAGAAGGGAAACATTGATCACAAATTGCAACAGATCGTTTGAATGGTGGATAAAGAACCTAGATCAACTTTCAGACAAATTCAAGCTGACCTTTAGGTACAGAGTACAACTTTGTCAGCTTGCACTGTATGTCACCATCTGAATGAAAAGGAATGCTATAGTAGACCAAGGAGGACCACACTGCTGGCACAGAAACATAAAAAAGCCAGATTGAAGTTTGCCAAAACTTACCTGAGGAAGCCAAAATCCTTTAGGGAGAATCTGCTGTGGACAGACGAAACAAAATGATACCTTTTTGTAAAGCCCATCATTCTACTGTTTTCAGAAAAAAGCAAAGAATACAGTCCTTATAGTCAAACATGGTGGGGGTTCACTGATGTTTTTGGGTTGCTTTGCTACTACAGGCACTGGATGTCTTGACCGTGTGCATGGCATTATGAAATCTGAAGACTACCAAAGGAATCCTGGGTGTAATGTAGGGCCCAGTGTCAGAAAGGTGGGTCTCCAGCAGAGATCATGGGCCTTACAGCAGGACAATGACCCAAAGTGCATGTCAAAAATCATCCAGAAATGGTTTCAAACAAAGCTCTGGAGAATACTGAACTGGCCAGCAATGAGTCCAGATCTCAATCCCATAGAGCACCTGTGGAAAATCTCAAAATATCAGTTGGGAAAAGGAATCCTTCCAATCTGAGACACCTGGAGCAGTTGGCAAAAGAAGAGTGGTTCAAAATTCTAGTTGAGAGGTGTAAGAAACTCATTGATGGCTACAGAAAGCCATTGATTTCAGTTATTTTTTTTGCAAGTGGTGTGCTACCAAATATTAAATTGAGGGTATATACAAAAACCTCTGCACTAAATGATAAAATCCCTAACACAAATACAGCTGCCAACACCTAAAGGCTCATGTACTAAGCCCAAAACAAACAGCATATAAAACAAATAGTGTAGCGCTAATAACAAACTGTGATAAAATAAATGATGAGTAAAACCTGGTAAGTGTTACACAATATACCATAATATAATAACAGTGTATGAGTCAAAAATATAAAAGTAATGAAGTGAGTCCAAGAAAATTAATAGTAATGGACCAAGAGGTCCTCCAAAAGTAGTACAGTGCTATAGTTCAGTAGTAGTACAGTAGTATAGTTCTTCTTGAAAAAATACCCAGTGACACCAAAACCGTGCAAAAAAGTCAGCAGCTTACCAGATGTCATGGACCTATGAAAAAAGCAAGATATATATGCACCTTTAGGGTTGTTCCAGCCACCCTCTTGCCAAAGTGATCACCATGCCACAATCTGTAATCCAACAAAGTAGATCAGTGGCTCTCAAAGATGAAAACACAAATGTAAAAATGTATGGAATAAATGTATTTCTAAAGACAAAGTGTTTCACTTACGTTCCAAAGCAGTTGGTGACAGCCAGACAGCGCATCATAACATAGCATGGAAAGCATTCCCGTGTGCTGCTCAAAGGACTGCCCAATCATCTGCATAAGTCCCGCGTTGCGTATTGAGAATGCCAATAATTTAGTCCGGTCCATTTTCGGGGTTTTGCATGGAATGTGTCAGATTTGGCATTTTGTTTCTCCACTTTTGTGTCATACCAATACAAACAAGAGAAATAAACATGAGAATGCCGAAACATTTTTTAATTGCAACAATTGTCTGGGTGAAGTGGTGCATTTTCTGTCGGAAATGCATGGGTGCCAATATTTTTGTCCATGACTGTAGACCAACCCTTATTGACCACCCCCTGCTGTACGATGTGGAGTTAGTTTTCAGTTCTCCCTCATTGAGTTACAGGGCATTCATGATGTAACAAGAATCTCAAAAAGAAATGTCTTTCTACTTCTGATGTAGAAAGAAGTCTGCATTCGGGGCATTTGACCTTGGATGCATACTGCCCTAAACGTTAGTACAGCTAGGTGCACTATGCAGCTCCAGTAGCTGTAAGAATCTCACAGAGTTAGATAGGCTGCTGGCAGCAGGGCTGGATGGGACACCAGTGCCCTGAGCATTCCATCCACAGCTAAATGCCAGAGCCTAAGAAACTAAAGAAATATCATCCTCTGTATTGTCAAGCCTGAACATGCTGCATTTGACTCTACTCTAAGTTTTCTTGGTAACCTGAACGCTGACTGTGGATTTTGTGAAGTCAGCAAGTTGTTATACTGTCCATACAGACTAGGTCTCAGTGAAATATGTCTTTTGCATAAAACGGTGTTTAAAACAGAACAGCACTTTTCCACTGACCACCGATATAAAAAGAGCATTTTTACTGATCACCAACGTAATAGGGCATTTACATTAATGGGGCATATACAATGACCATCAATGACCATTAATGTAACAGTGGTCATTTCTACTAGCTACCAGTCTAACATGGGAAACTACAATGATTATAAAAGCAATGGGGACAAACAGCAGTAAGGGTCTCTCTCTCTCTCTCTCTCTCTCTCTATAAATATATAATTATATATACAGTGCTGTGCAGGGGCGGACTGACAACTCATGGGGCAATAGGGGATCATGGGGCCCCTGTGTCCTTGCCCAAACTCAAAAAAGCCTATGAAAAAGGTACCAGGGGCATCTCATGGGGCCCCCTACTGACCCCGGGCCCTCGGGCACGGCCTGAGTTTCCAAATGGTCAGTCCGCCCCTGGTGCTGTGAAAAAGTATTTGCCCCTTTCCTGATTTTTTTTTTTATTTTTGCATATTTGTCACACTTAAATGATTCAGATCATCAAACAAATTTGAACATTACACAAGGATAACTCGAGTAAATACAAAATGCAGTTCTTAAATGAGAATTTCATTTAATAAGAGAAAAAAAGCTGCTCAAACCTGCCTTGCCCTATGTGAAAACGTATTTGCCCCCCCCTTGCTAAATGATGAATGAACTGTGATTAACCACATTTTTTGGAAAGCTGAGTTAAAATTCACTTGCTATACCCAGGCCTGATTACTGCCAGACCTGTTGAATCAAGAAATCACTTAAATAGAAGCTGTCTGACAAAATGAAGCACACTAAAAGATCTAAAAAAAGTAACACATTATGCCACGATCTAAAGAAATTGAAGAACAGATAAGAAACTAAGTAACTGACGTATCAATCTGGAAAAAGGTTGCAAAGCCATTTCTTGGGCTTTGGGACTCCAGTGAACCATGGTGAGAGCCATTATCCACAAATGGAGAAAACTTGGAATGGTGGTGAACCTTCCCAGGAGTGGCCGGCCTACCAAAATTACTCCAAGAGCACAACGACGACTCATCCAGAAGGTCATAAAAGAACCCAGAACATCTAAAGAACTGCAGGCCTCACTTACCTCAGTTAAGGTCAGTGTTTATGATTCAACAAGAGACTGAGCAAACATGGCCTCCATGGGAGAGCGCCACGGCGAAAGCCACTGCTGACCAAAAAGGCTTATCTCACATTTGCCAAAAAACATTTTTATTATCCCCAAGACTTTTGGGCAAATATTGTGTGGACTGATGAGACAAAAGTTGAACTTTTTGGAAGGTGTGCAGTCCGTTACAGCTGGCGTAAAATTAACACAGTATTTCTTAAAAAGAACATAATACCAACAGTCCAACATGGTAGTGGTAGTGTGATGGTCTGAGTCTGCTTTGCAGCTTCAGGACCTGGACAACTTGCCATAATTGATGAAACCATGAATTCTGCACTCTGGTGTCCTTTTATGACACACAGAATAGCTGAGATTCAGAGGATCACAGCTATTCTCTGGTCATTCACAGTTTATGACACCCAGGAGAATATGTTCAGCCCTTCTCTGGAGATCTGTGTTCTCCCTCCAGATTCTCCAGCCCAGAGCTGGAGAATCGGAGGGACCGAAAAATAAGCAGAGGTAATTTACCTCTGTTTAGTAAACTGATCTTTTACTGTAATCTCGCAAGATTATAGTAAAATCAGCCGTTTTCCAGCGTTTGTAGACCGTTCTCCCTTCGTTTGGGCCCGGGGTCAGTAGGGGGCCCCATGAGATGCCCCTGGTACTTTTTTCATAGGCTTTTTTGAGTTTGGGCAAGGACACAGGGGACCCTGGTTAGGAGTAGCCTAGTCAAAGTCAGATTGAGTTGCTGTGGCATGACCTTAAACAGACTGTTCATGCTTAAAAACCCTCCAGTTTGGCTAAAATAAAACAATTCTGCAAATAAGAGTGGGTCAAATTTCCTCCACAGCGATGTGAAAGACTCATTGACAGTTATCGCGAATGCTTGATTGCAGTTGTTGCTACCAAGGGTGGCACAACCAGTTATTAGGTTTAGGGAGCAATTACTTTTTCACATAGGGCCAGGCAGGTTTGGACAGCTTTCTTCCCTTAATAAATGAAATCATATTTTAAAAACTGCATTTTGTATTTTCTCAGGTCATCTTTGTGTAATATTAACATTTGTTAGATTATCTGAATCATTTAGGTGTAGGTGTGACAAATATGGAAAAAAAAAATCAGGAAGGGGCAAACACTTTTTCACAGCACTCTATATATACATACATATATATATATATATATGTAGCAGAGGGGGTTGTTATTCAGATTCAGCTGCATTGGTGTTAATGAAATGATCAATAGGTGCACTAGATGGGCAACAATGTGATGACCCCCATAACAGGAATGGTTTTACAGCTGGAGGCCACTGACATGTTTTTCCTTACACATCTTTTCTGACTGTTTTTCACTATTTTTGCATTTGGCTAGGTGTCATTACTGGTAGCATGAGGTGATATCTGGGCCCTACAGAGGTTGCACAGGCAGTCCAACTTCTCCATGAATAAGTGCCATTGCCAGAAGGCTTGCTGTGTCTCCCAGCACAGTATCAAGAGCATGGAGGAGATTCCAGGAGACAGGCAGTTACTCTAGGAGAGCTGGACAGGGCCGTAGAAGGTCCTTAACCCATCAGCAGGACCGGTATCTGCTCCTTTATGCAAAGAGGAACAGGATGAGCACTGCCAGAGCCCTACAAAATGACCTCCAGCAGCCCACTGGTGTGAATGTCTCTGACCAAACAATCAGAAACAGACTTCATTAGGGTGGCCTGAGGGCCCGATGTCCTCTAGTGGGCCCTGTGCTCACTGCCTGGCACCATAAAGTTTGATTAGTATTGGCAATTGAACACCAGAATTGGCAGGTCCGCAACTGGTACTCTGTCCTTTTCACAGATGAGAGAAGGTTCACCCTGAGCCCATTTGACAGATGTGAAAGGATCTGGAGAACATTATGCTGCCTATAACATCGTTCAGCTTGACCGTTTTGGTGGTTGATCAGTGACGTTATGGGAAGACGTATCCATGGAGGGACACACAGACCTCTACAGGCTAGACAATGGCACCCTAACTGCCATTAGGTATTGGGATGAAATCCTTGGACCCATTGTCAGACCTTACGCTGGTGCAGTGGGTCCTGGGCTCTGCATGACAATTCCCAGCCTCATGTGGTGAGAGTATGTTCCTGCAGACAGTTCCTGGAGGATGAAGGAGTTAATACCACTGTATGACCCTCACGCTTGCCTGACCTAAATCCAATAGAACACCTCTGGGATATTATGTTTCAGTCAATCCGACACCACAAGGTTGCACCTCACACTGTCCAGGAGCTCAGTGATGCCCTGGTCCAGATCTGGGAGGAAATACACCATCTGTTTTGAGTTGCTGCAGTAAAATTTCAGCAAAACGGACTAGACTGCTGCATCATTTTTTCACTTTGACTTTTGGGGTGTCTTTGAATTCTAGGTTGATAATTTTAATTTTCATCAAATGATGGGGCATCCTTACGTTCCTAACACAGCCAATATCAGTTTAGATATCCAGAGATTTTTCCCCATTGAGATCTAATGTGTTTTCAAAGTGTTCCTTTAGCAGTGTGTGTGTATATATATATATAATATATATATCTCATGGCCCTGTAATTTCTAATTGCAATATTAATTAAAAAAAAAAAAAAAAAATCACATTAGGGGAATCATGGCATGCAACAACACAACTGACAGTCCTGGCATACAGTATAACATCACAAATGCTGCTAAAGAAGGGTTCACTTAAAGAACTCTAAAAAAATATGACTTGTAATCATACAAAACTTGAAGGCATGTTGGTTAACAGTACTTAATTTTGTTTATGGTGACCTTCCATGCTTGACATGATAAATCATCTTCTGTAAATATGTCGGATTTATGTACTTTCACACTGTTCTCTTTTTTTCCCCAGGAATTTATCCTGTGTGTGTTGGTGTTCTGAAAAAAAAATCAATAATTGGTAATGGAATAACACTGTGACCAACTTGCTCCCAGCACAGTTTCCATGTCCTAACTTGGGCAATTTTGTTCTCCTGAAAGCAGGAGTTTGAAAGTTCGTGTCCAAGTTTACAAAGCGGTGTCCTCAGAGAAACCCACTTATATATTTATTAAAGAAGATTAACTTTGCATGGTGCTGTCATCTCCTCTAAATAAGATATATTGTGGTCTATTTACCAAGATGCCTCTTACATCATGGAGCCTGTCTCTGCCGAGTTACTTTCAAACTTTCTGCAATAGCACCGTGTTCTCTTGGGGTAATTGATTTTAGCTTGCTAAATAAAGCTCTGGCTTGCCAAATCTTGCATGGGACTTCCTGCCTCAAAGGAGAAATTAATTAATTTCTTGATTGTGCACAGATTTATATCACAATACTTTCAAGTGATGTCAAAGAAGGCTTTTCTGCCTTTGAAGGGACTTATTTGCATACAGTTTTCCAGGGAGCATGGCTTGAAGTCTGTCCATCTGCTTATTGTATTCTAGTAAAGTTACACTATGTATATCAGCCTTTTTCAATCTTTTTACCCCAGAAGAACCCTCGAAATAATGTTTAAATATTAAGGAACACCTGCTAAGATTAGTCAATTGGGGATCATTAGGAAAATGCCCCTTACATTGGTTGTCAGTGGGAAGAATGCTTCCTTACAGTGATGGCTAGAATGCCACCCCTACAGACAGCTTTAAAGATCATTGTCATGCTACTGGCTCTGCAAAGTGGTAATGAACCTGGATCTATGAAGGTGCTATCAGATGGAAGGTTAATTAGCCACAGCTCAAGAAACCCCTAGCAACCCCTGGAAGAGCCCAAAACAGCCCATAGATGGCTTGATTCTCTTTCCTTCCACCATGGGTGTGTTGGTGGGTGCTGCATGGTGCAGTGGCAGTAATCACACTGAGTTCAGTTGCAAATAACAAAACTTGTATTGAAGTAATGGCGCAAAGTCAGGAACAGGCCAGCTGGAAGGCACCCAACTGGGAGCACTAACAATTTTGCGTGGCAGTGTAAGCAGAACAGGTTCTGATGCCTTGACAGCATTTGCCTCAGAGGGTGGAATGCAGCCTGGTAAGTCCAAGCCCAATTGGGGAGGATTCCTGCAAGGATAGTGTGTCCCTGTCCCATCCCTACTGATCTGGAACCTTTCCCTACTGCTACTCACTTTCCCTGACAGACAGGTAATCTGTCTCTACACTGTCTACTCGCAAAAATGCGCACCAAGCCCAAGACTCTACCTGACCCAAGATGGCTGCCAGAGTCACACGGGACAGCGTCAACCAACCATATCACATTCCAGTGACCCAGGAAACCATAGAGGAGTAAATTCCTCCTTCTTCTTTGCCAGCAGTGACCCCTGTCCTCTGCCATGCTAAAACCCCATCCTCTGCCCCCTGACATTGTTTACTGCACCCCCACATCGGACAGGCTACACCCAGCCCTGATGTGCAGGCTCTTCCATCTTCCACGTGGCATATGCTTGAGATCTTCTCACAAGTAAGATGTGTCTACACATGGCTTATTATGGGGTTTCATTTTCCCTAACTACCCATGTCATAAGTTGAAAAACTTTGTGGGATGGATATGAGGCCTTGATTGAAACAGCTGAGGTTTTATTATGTATGGACAGTCCTTTTTTTGTTTCTGGGATTTAACCAAATAAGGTGATACTAAACAATATCCTTATGTTCCAAAAACAATCCAATCACATCCTTTACCTAATGGCTCTGTAATCTATTTTATTGAGATTTTCAACCTCCTTGTAATGTCCTCTGTGAACTCACAAACCTCTCCTTTTCTTCTTCACTTCCATTTGTTTGAAATGAGCAGTGCACATTATTTAAGGTCATGTGCCCTATTCTATGCATATTATAGATATCATAGTCCATAGTTCATCTGAGGAGGAAGAGAGAGAGGGTGGCTGTGTTTCTACATACAGTGGGACCATGGAGAATGAAGTAGCCACCCTCTAACAGGAAGTTGGACCACAACAGCTAAAAAGGGAATTTGGAGATTTGGAGGCGCCTGAGAACAATAGAAGGGACTTTTTTTTAAGAAAACATACATGAACAGAATTCCATTTTTTTTTTAAAGTCACTATAATAAATATCCCCGCTTCAGTCCATCCTGAATACGGCTGCCAGGCTCATTCACCTTTCCAACCGCTCCGTTTCCGCCACCCCCCTCTGCCAATCCCTCCACTGGCTTCCGATTGTGCAACGGATCAAATTCAAAATCCTAACACTGACGTACAAAGCTGTCCACCATACTGCCCCGAACTACATCGCTGACCTAATATCCAAGTACCACCCATCACGGACACTCCGCTCCTCACAAGACCTCCTTCTCTCTAGTTCCCTGGTCTCCTCCTCCCATGCCCGCCTCCAGGACTTCTCCAGGGTGTCACCCATCCTCTGGAACTCCCTGCCCCAACCCATCAGATTATCACCTACTCTCCTCTCCTTTAGGTGCACCCTGAAAACCCATCTCTTCAGGGAAGCCTACCCCACCCCCTGCTAATTCCCGACCTCCTCCACTCTTCCTACCACTCCATCCCCCACAGATATCTCTTCCTGTACCACCATCCCCTCCCTCCTAGATTGTAAGCTCAAAAGAGCAGGGCCCTCGATCCCCTCATGTTTTGCATTGTATTGGTATTGTTCTGTCACATGTTCTGTCCTCCTCTGTAATGTACAGCGCTGAGCGAACTATTGGCGCTTTATAAATACTGTATAATAATAATAATAATGTCTACCCATTCAGATATATTTTAAATGTAACATTCCTCTTCTTTCTGTACCATATACACCATAACCCTACATGTTTCACCATGTTGGTAGCTTCATTAGTGGTTCATTGTGATTAAAGTGGTTGTAAACCCTTACATATACCCAGTGACATGACACTTCAGGTGATGCACAGAGATGAAAAAAAGTATCTGACATAAGTTGAACCTGTATGTCTGCAGTCTACTTTTTTCTACATCCACTCAAAGTCCAGAATTTATAAAGCTTGTCTGAGCTTTCAGAAAGCAGAACTGAAATTACACATTGCAAAACTCAGTGAGGAGAGCTCTAAGATATGATTGGAGGGAAGGGACACACCCCCTTCACACAGCACAGAGAAACAGACGTGTGGCTGTCATTCACAGGCTGTGTGCTGGAGCTCCCTCCCCATCACCATTTTTCTCTTGGTGTCAGGAAAACTTGTCAGAAGTGATTCATGCTGATGGCTGAGGAACGAAGCAGCAGACAGAAATGACTTGAGATGTGCTTTTAATTAGGACAAGTACACACTATAGAGGGATGTGCTTTGTTCATATTTCATGTCTGAGGTTTACAACACATTGTTGTAGGGGCTTTTGATGTTGAACAAACACACATAATTAGGATGAGGTCATTCGAGATATAAAGGGAAGATCAAGCTGAAAACAATGGAAAATTAATAAGATAAATAGCCAGATACTGGAGTTCATTAAAGTAAAGTTAGAAGAAAGGGAGAGGAGAAAGGAAGGGCTAAACATACAAAAGTGATGTATGTCAAATCCATTATGTTATGCATTCATTGATGTCTTCATTGACACCAGCTCCTCAAGGGAGCCTTACTGTCATAATACAGCATGACTAATCGATTTGCCAACTTCGGTCCTTTCTACTAACTCCTAAAATAATAACATGGACTGCGTGACATGGGTTTAGATGTCACAGCAGCAATTTTATGTACAAAATGAAATAAATAGTATAACATTAACATATACAACAAACAATAAACAATTTGATAATGCAACAAGATGGGGTTCTTTGGGTGTTCTTAAAGGCACAAGAATTGCCCATGTCCTCAGCCATGCCAACCAGCCCGAAGAGAGTATTAACTAACACATTTATTTTCTTCCCCAGGGGACCTACGTAGCTCCTGTGAGAACCACCAATAACCAACCAAGTGGGAACACCACTCCCCAGATTGGCCCCCAGTTTTGTACAATTCAAGTATTTACTGACACCCCACCTCCTGACCCATCTAGCTGCCATGATATTTTTTTTTATAATAGCTCCCGAAAACTATTGACTTAGAAAGGACTGCAAGTCTAAGGTGAGTGGATAAAAACTTCCTCTTCCCCTGAACTTACCAGAATGAATATTTAGCATCCTTATGGGATCTCCCTGCCCATATGACCATCATCCACCTAGTCGGTAAGACCTGCACCCCTCCCGCAATGACCGTACAATTTTTCAACCCTTTTCTGACTGGTTCTTCTCCTTAGTTATGCAGACTCTTTATTAATTTACTCTTCTCTAGGTCATACTTGCAGTGTAAATAACAGTATCAATAACTGGTGGAGAACATGAATAACCCCCATCAGCATCATTGGCACATCTGATGTACTGAAGCTTAGTCCCACCACCTGACCTGGGCCATGCAAAGCAAATTGAAGGAAAGTGATTGCCTGTTTCACTGTTCTTCTCCTTAGTTATGCAGACTCTTTATTAATTTACTCTTCTCTAGGTCATACTTGCAGTGTAAATAGCAGTATCAATAGCTGGTGGAGAACCTGAATAACCCCCATCAGCATCATTGGCACACTTGATGTACTGAAGCTTGGTCCCACCACCTGACCTGGTCCATGCAAAGCAAATTGAAGGAAAGTGATTGCCTGTCTCACTGTTCTTCTCCTCAGTTATGCAGACTCTTTATTAATTTACTCTTCTCTAGGTCATACTTGCAGTGTAAATAACAGTATCAATAACTGGTGGAGAACATGAATAACCCCCATCAGCATCATTGGCACACCTGATGTACTGAAGCTTGGTCCCACCACCTGACCTGGGCCATGCAAAGCAAACTGAAGGAAAGTGATTGCCTGTCTCACTGTTCTTCTCCTCAGTTATGCAGACTCTTTATTAATTTACTCTTCTCTAGGTCATACTTGCAGTGTAAATAACAGTATCAATAACTGGTGGAGAACATGAATAACCCCCATCAGCATCATTGGCACAATTGATGTACCGAAGCTTGGTCCCACCATCTGACCTGGGCCATGCAAAGCAAACTGAAGGAAAGTGATTAGCTGTCTCACTGAACAAGAACAATAAAAGGTATTTCAGAAATGTTTTTATAAATTAATTGCTGGTGCCCTATCACAATAGGGTGGGAATGTATATACATCTACAATTGCTGTGACTCTGTTACTTTAAATAATGTAGAGCTGCTAGCAGGCCTGATGTAAAGAGCAAACACCGATCTTGGGTGCACAAGCTTTAAGACGTGAACTTGCAGAAAGCACAGTGCTGATAACAGTCCTATTTAGCCTCAAAATGTGTCATGTAAGTAGAAAAAAAAAGCATTAGAGTGACTGGCCTTCAAGATGATTTAATGTGGGTACAACAATGGAGAACCTCTGATGTGTTTTGCTCGTTCAGCACTTAATCATAAAGTAATTGAAGAGTAGCTGCTGGAGTATGATTTTTCCTTCACCTGCAGGATAACTCTTGCCAGTCCTGCTGGCTTTAATCTTTAAGGAAACCTGCCATGATATAAAGACGGAGGCTACTCTTGCTGACCTTTCCTTCAGAAAATTATAGCTGCCTGACATGCTCATACCCTGGCGTCAATACTTAAGCCATAGATGGTTTGAATCTCAGCTGGTTCAAACCATCTATGGGCAAGCTGATTGTACCCATGTCAGTTGTTGTATGACTTGGGTACAACCAGCATGTCAGATTTTACATGCAATTACTGCTAGAGGTTATTATAGCCACTAGCAGTAATTACTGTGTTCTCCTGGCAGGAACAACTCCCCTCCCAACGCTGGGAGAACATAATAGTTCTAGGGGAGGGATTCCCCCATCAACACTAACTGTGGTTGCAGGAAGGAAAATCACATCATGTACGGCCTGCCTTAGGATACTTGAGCAGGAGTAAGTACACAGATCAGGATTTTTTGTTTGTTTTTTTTCCAGACAGGTTTGTAAGGAAGTGAAAAAAGGACCTACATGACTGGGTGGAAAGGACTCTGCATCTGCGTCCCTAAGGTTGGTGTCACCCGGTGTGATAACACTTGGTGACACCCCCTCCGACGATCCCTGCAGAATGGATCGAATCTGCGGATTGAGCATAATGAATCGGACTCCGATCCATTATGCTCCCCAATCTGCATATCCGATCCATCCTGGGGGGATTGTCGGCTTTCTTTACAACTTACCTTTACGTGGAGCGGGTCCGGTGTCACCCCGTATAGGTTGCATGCCGACGATCCCTGCAGGATGGTTCGGATCTGCAGAGTAAGCATAATGGATCAGAGTCCGATCTATTATGCTCCCCAATCCGCAGATCCCATCAATCCTGCGGGGAGCGTCGGCATGCAACCTATATGGGGTGACAGCGGACCCGCTCCACGAAAGATAAGTTGTAAAGAAAGTCAATAATCGTTGGCTTGCTTTACAACCAGGGGCGGACTGCCCATTTGGAAACTCGGGCACTGCCCGAGGGCCCGGGGTCAGTAGGTGGCCCCATGAGATGCCCCTGGTACCTTTTTCATAGGCTTTTTCGAGTTTGGGCAAGGACACAGGGGCCCCATGATCCCTTATTGCCCGGGGGCATCATGAGTTGTCAGTCCGCCCCTGTTTACAACTTACCTTTTCGTGGAGCGGGTCCAGTGTCACCCCGTGCAGTTGGTGTCACCCGGTGCGGCGCGCACCCCCTGCACCTGCCTCTGGATGCCACTGCTCTGCATACACCATCAAGCAGCCCACAGCCTCTCTTGGTACCCACCTGGTCCCCATGCTGCAAGTGTCCCTTCTTCCACGGGGCGGTGCTGCCCCCCTAAAAAATGCCGTCTAGGCAAATGCCTTGTTTTCATTGCAGTAAATATGCCCCTGCATTGGGTACCACCCTCTCTTATTTGATCCAAAATGGAAATGAAAAGTTTTGCCTTTAGTTCTACTTTAAATTCACCCAGCATTCTTCTGTATTTCCTGCAGCAAACTGACTGTGTGATCCTGGAACCATTTCAGTGACAGACTGATTATTACTCTGGTGGTACAAAGATTTGAAAGATATGCAAATCCATTGTGTAAATGAAAGCAAAACAGACAGCTACACAGGGATGAATGAACACTAACAAACCAGTGCATAAGGTTTGCAAAGGTAAAAATGGGAAATGCTTTCCATCCTCTCGGAAAACAAACAGAAGTAGTTCTAGCTCTGTAAAGTCATTCCGGTTTCTCTTAATACGTATCTGAGACAAAGCCACAGAAGGAGCAAAAATATTGTTTTGCAAATATGAATATTCACATGATGAGATCTGTCGGTATATATATCGCCCTCTGCAATTTGCTGTAAAAGAAATCAGGGTTTAGTAATAAAAGGTAATAGCACGTTTAATAAAAACATATTTGTTAGGTCTGTGTTCCACTAAAAAAATACTATGATATATTTTAGTCAGCCTGCTTAATATGCAAATTGTTGGTGGTACTTAATAATTCTCCAAATTGATTGCATCGTTATTATGTGATACAGTAAGTTGTAATTACAGTCAAAGGCAAACAATACTGCAGTATAAAGGGGTAATGGTTTGTCTTTGTTGGCAGATCTAGGTTTCAAAAATGTGATTTACAGAATATGGTGCAGAGTGATACAGTGCTCTGTGAGCCTAGACTTTAGCTCAAAGAAATGCAGATCTGATTGGCTGCTATTGGTCACATTGTAAAGCACACCATACACTTTAAGCCTAGTACACACGGTCAGAAAATCGTACAAAAAAATACCGCTTCTGAAGCAATCATACGATAATCTGACCGTTAGTACACGGCTTTCTTTCAAAATTATTTAAAGGGACAAGCACAAAAAATTTTCTTGTATGGATACCAGATTGTATAATTTTTGTTTAACCGCTTCCATGCCACCCTATAGCAGAAATACTGCTACAGGGCGGTACAGGTGCGCAAAATCACATATATATGTGAATTTGCAGTTCCGGGTAGGGGCTGCGCGCGTGCCACGTGCCAAGTTATAGCGTTTACAAATGGCATATATATACTGGAATTTTTTGTACTAGTAATGGTGGCAATCAGCTACTTATAGTGGGGCTGCGGTGGGCATTCTGGCACTGGGGGGGGGGACTGACTTGGTGTCACTGACATCCCCAGTGATACCAATACAGTGGTCAGTGCTAATAAAAAGCGCTGACACAGTACTAATGGCACTGGGAAGGAAGGGGTTAACATGTGGGGAGATCAAAGTGTTAACTGTGTGTTAGGGAGTGTGTGTGGGTTGTGTGTGCTGTACACTGTAAGCACACTGCTTTGTATGGCTGTGCTATGCAGAGGCATACAAAGCAGTATGCAGGAGCTGACAGGAGTGATGCCCTACCCGCACCAACATTCTCAGCCACAGCTGTCATTCACCGGGTCCCGGCTGGTGATTCCCCACCGGCACCTAGCGATCTCCAATTCTTACCAACGGGGGAGAGACGTGTATGTAAACAATACAGATCTTTCTCCTGTCAGCTCCTGCATACTGCTTTGTATGCCTCTGCATAGCACGGCCATACAAAGCAGTGTGCTTACAGTGGAAAGCACACACACTCCCTAACACACAGTTAACCCTTTGATCACCCCACATGTTAACCCCTTCCTGCCCAATGTCATTAGTACAGTGTCAGTGCTTTTTATTAGTACTGACCACTGTATTGGTGTCACTGGGGATATCAGTGACACCAAGTCAGTTCCCCCCAATGTCAGAATGTCCACCGCAGCCCCACTATAAGTAGCTGATTGCCACCATTACTAGTAAAAAAAATTCCAGTATATATACCGCCATTTTTAAATGCTATATCTTTCACACAAACCAATTTACATGTATTGGGATTTTATTTAGCAAAGACAAGGAGCAGAATACATTGTGGTCTAAATGTATGCCGAAATTTGATTTTTTTAATTTTTGTACTGGATATACCAATGTAAGTATAATTCCTCCCAATGACCACCAATGTGAAATGGGAATTCTATCCACCGATCGCCAATGTAAGAGGCATTCTTCCTACTTACCACCAATGTAAGGGGCATTTTTCCCACTGACTACCAATGTAAGTATAATTCTCCCTGCAGACCCCTGTCAGGACCTGTCTCATTACTTGGGTCACATGCTGGTGGCACTGTTGTTCCCAGAGTCGAAGGGTGCATACCTAGTGGCCACCAGTGGGTGTCTCCCAGTAGTTGGGCTGTCCAAGTAATTAGGCTTCACCTGACTACTGGGAGGTATATAATCTCATCCTTGACTGAAGTTCAGTGCTTCAGTGTTCTTCTTGCAAGCCATGTCCCTGCCTGAGCCTGATCCTTGTTCCTGATCGTTGTACCTGACCCTGAGACCTGCTCCTGTGACCTGCTCCCTTTATCTTGCTTCCTGCTCCCAGTACCTGGTTCCCTGCTCCCCTTTTCTCCTGTCCCTGTCCTGACTTTGTCTTGTCCATGTGTGTTCCCTTCATTTTGTATATAGTAAGGTTATTATTTGGAGTTTTTGCACTGTAATTTTTATTTATCACGTATGTTAACCTTATTAACCTCCCTGGCGGTATGATTATGTCAGGAATTTTGTACCAAAAGCGGTACCATTTTTTTGCATGGAAATTTGGTGTTATGTATTGTAGGCCTGCAATTCTTAGTAATTACTTACTTAATAAATACTCATAAAAAATAATAATATAATAATAATAAATTTAATTCAATAATATAATCAAACCAAAAACACTGAAATTTGAAATAGAGCGCCAAGTTCGCACATCACTGAGCAAAGTCACAAAATCGTTTTCAGTGTCTGATGAGGAATTTCTCCACGAATCATTATCACTCAATTCTGCAAGTGGTTCTGATTTACTATCGCTGTTCTCTAGCCGGTCTAAAACCGATTTTGACCTAAAGGGACGCTTTTTGGACGCCATGGACTTTTCTAAGTTTCCAGGCAGAAAGAACAGTCAAAATGCAGGCAGGGGACAGGACAGAGCACTAGGGACAAAATGTATGTGAAATGGTTTGATACAGGAATGTTTTGCTATGAAATAATCGTTTTAAAAAAAATGTAATTTGTTTTAAATTTTCAAATTTGCCGCTGGTTCCGGCGCCCGTACGTCCCAACGTCACAGGGATTGGAACACGGAAGCCAGATGCCGGCATCGGCCGCAGGAGATGGCCGGGACGCTGCAGGGGACGCATTGTGGGAGCGAAGGACAAGGTAAGTGCTGTAGGGAATCCCTGAGCAACGCCGCATGGTAAGCCCGAGTGTAGCTCGGGGTTACAGCTTTTGGTACTGAAACTTTACCCCGAGCTACACTCGGGAATACCGCCAGGGAGGTTAAGTCCAATTCCTGATTCCTTAAGGTACAGCCCACTGATCTGATCACCCTTGCAGGATGCCTACATACCTGACACCACCAATGTAAAATGGGAATTCTTCCCACTGACCACCAATGTAAAGGACGTTTTTCCCACTGAACACTAATGTAAGGAGAATTCTTCTCACTCACCCCTGGTTGAATTGGCTTTATAAGGAGTACCTTCAGATGTGAAAATTATTGCAAGGGTTCCTTTAGAGTACATAAGGTTGAGAAGGGCTGCATTACATGGTTTTTGTAAATCTAGAACACATTTTACAAATGTATAATGAAATTACATAGAAACATAGAAGAGCAACGGCAGAAAAAAATAAATACTGATAAAAATAACACAACGAGCGCTAGGTAAAAACCAGTAAGGGCTCGTTCACACTAGGCTGTTTTGCCAACGCTTGCCAAACGCCCCTATAGCATTTGGCAAGCGTTGGTCCGGCGTTTGCAGAGCGTTATTAACGCTCGGCAAACGCTCCGCAAACGCCGCATGCACGGTTTAGCGGCGGTTGCTAGGCGTTTGCCGAGCGTTAATAACGCCCCACAAACGCCTATAATGCAGTTTGAGTGGTGTTACCGCTCCGCAAACGCCCCGCAACCGCGTCACAACCGCACCGCAAACACCGGCCGGGCGTTTGCGGAGCGGCACCATAGACAAAAATAGGAGGCTTCAAAGCCTCCTGACTCGTCCAGAGGCATCCGTTTTGCCGCGACGCGACGCAAACGCTCCCGTTAGAACAGCACCATGTGCTGTAATGTGCAGAATTGGCAGAGGCGTTTGGGAAGCGGTAAAAACGCTTTCCAAACGCCTCTCTGCCGCCTGCACACAAGGCTAGTGTGAACGCAGCCTAAGAGAGCTAGCATAAGGCGGTTGCATTTTGGACTTATTTATATAGTTTACTTCATCACCTCGAGCACTTTATACGTCATGCCTGGACATTATAATCACGTGGTTGTGTTCTTTGGCGCTCTGTAGCGTCTCACATCGTTGTTATTTAATATCATTTTTATTAATGGTTTTTACTCACCTTTATTGTTCTTAACACCAGAAAAAGAAGAGAGTGGTCTATAAAGCCTACCCATTTTTAAGTTTTGAGAGTTTTTTTTCTTTTTTACCAAATTTAATCTAAGTTTGTCTATTTAATATTAATTAATCTAAGTTTGTCCCGAGCATGTTTAAATTTACTTACTGATGTCTGACTCACAAACTCTGCTGGAAGTCTGTTCCAAGAATCAACTTATTTTAAGGTAAAATTATACCTTATAAGATTAGTTCTGAACTTTCCAACCGCTAGTTTGAGGTCATGTCTCTGTGTTCTTCATCTGAGCTCCATATTAAAAATACTGCTCTCCTGAACCTTATTCACATCCTCCATGTAGTCAAAGGTGACCATTTTGGTTGCCCACCTCCGGACTTGACCTATCTTATTAATATCAAGATTGTAGTGTGCATGGTTAGGTTAACCACTTCCCGTCTGGCCCATGTACGTAAACGGCCGGACGGGAGCAGTGCAGGAGAGGGTTGCCATTCATAAACAGTGCCTGCATTTACAGCCTGTGCACACTCCCTGGGAGCGCGCGACACCGCGATCTGGTGCCCGCTGTGTCTGTGTCCTGATCATGTGATCACTGATTGGCCAATCAGTGATCACATGAATAGTAGTAAGTAAGATGTCACTTCTGACATCATTGCTTACTACCAGGGGCGGACTGACCATTTGGAAACTTGGGAAACGAGGGCCGGGGGTCAGTGGGGGGCCCCATGAGATGCCCCTGGTACCTTTTTCATAGGCCTTTTTGAGTTTGGGTAAGGACACAGGGGCCCCATGATCCCCTATTGCCCGGGGGGCCCCATGAATTGTCAGTCTGCCCCTGCTTACTACTTGTAAATCTGTGAATGATCACAGAGGTCACATGGTACAAGGCTATTCCCAACAGCCTTGTACCATGTGACAAGCTGTGACCAATCACAACTCTCACAGTATTTCTCAATTGCTGCAAGAATGCAGCTAAAGAGAAGGAGAAATGATTGCTTTTACAGCCTTTATGGGTGTAAAAGCAATCAGTGTAAAAAAAAAATAAATAAAAAAAAAGTATTAATATTAAAAAAAAATGTAAAAAAAATTTAGAAAAATTATCATTTTTGGTTATAAACTAATAGGGGTTTTTTACTAAAAAGATACCTAAATACATTTTGCTAAGATTTATGAAGAAAGATTATTTATTTGCAAAATGTTATAAGAAAAATACTATTTTTTGAAAATGTTTGGATTTTTCATTTTATTGCAAAAAAAAAAAAAAAATCCCAGTGGTGAATACTAGAGATGAGCGAATTATTCAAAAATTCGATTCGGCTGATTCGTCGAATTTGAGGAAGAAATTCGATTCGATGCAAATTTATTCGCTGCAAATTTAACTTATAAAAAGGGTTTCTAGGCTTCAGAGAGCCTTTATATTAGTGCAGAACACTGTACCTTTAATTTAAATGCCCTTGGAGATGAGGAAGGAGAAGGAGAAGGATGAGAAGAAGGAGAAGGATGAGAAGAAGAAGAAGGATGAGAAGAAGGAGAAGGATGAGAAGAAGGAGAAGGATGAGAAGAAGGAGAAGGAGAAGGAGAAGGATGAGAAGAAGGAGAAGAATGAGAAGAAGGAGAAGGATGAGAAGAATGAGAAGAAGGAGAAGGATGAGAAGAAGGAGAAGGATGAGAAGAAGGAGAAGGATGAGAAGAAGGAGAAGGAGAAGGATGAGAAGAAGGAGAAGGAGAAGGATGAGAAGCAGGAGAAGGAGAAGGATGAGAAGAAGGATGAGAAGAAGGAGAAGGATGAGAAGAAGGATGAGAAGAAGGAGAAGGATGAGAAGAAGAAGGATGAGAAGAAGGAGAAGGATGAGAAGAAGAAGAAGGATAAGAAGAAGAAGAAGGATGAGAAGAAGAAGAAGGATGAGAAGAAGAAGAAGGATGAGAAGAAGGAGAAGGATGAGAAGAAGGAGAAGGATGAGAAGAAGGAGAAGGATGAGAAGAAGGAGAAGGAGAAGGATGAGAAGAAGGAGAAGGATGAGAAGAAGGAGAAGGAGAAGGATGAGAAGAAGGAGAAGGATGAGAAGAAGGAGAAGGATGAGAAGAAGGAGAAGGAGAAGGATGAGAAGAAGGAGAAGGATGAGAAGAAGGATGAGAAGAAGGAGAAGGATGAGAAGAAGGATGAGAAGAAGGAGAAGGATGAGAAGAAGAAGGATGAGAAGAAGGATGAGAAGAAGGAGAAGGATGAGAAGAAGAAGAAGGATGAGAAGAAGAAGAAGGATGAGAAGAAGAAGAAGGATGAGAAGAAGAAGAAGGATGAGAAGAAGAAGAAGGATGAGAAGAAGGAGAAGGATGAGAAGAAGGAGAAGGATGAGAAGAAGAAGAAGAAGGATGAGAAGAAGAAGAAGGATGAGAAGAAGAAGAAGGATGAGAAGAAGGAAAAGGATGAGAAGAAGAAGAAGGATGAGAAGAAGAAGAAGGATGAGAAGAAGAAGAAGGATGAGAAGAAGGAGAATTCCAAGCCGGCAAAAAGTGTATCTGCAGAGCTCCGCTATTTCTTAGCGGAGCTCTGCAGATACACTTAGCGGAGCTCTGCAGATACACTTTTTGCCGGCTTGGAATTCTTCTTATTTCCATCCTACTTCTTCTTCTTCTTCTTCTTCATCCTCATCCTCAGAAGAAGAAGAAGAGGATGAGGATGAGGATGAAGAAGAAGAAGAAGAAGAAATAGGATGAAAATAAGAAGAATTCCAAGCCGGCAAAAAGTGTATCTGCAGAGCTCCTCTATTTCTGACAGTTCTCTGACATTCCCATTTACAGCGGTTGAAACACTGTATCTATTTGTTTCCATAAATGGAAACAAATAGATACAATGTTTCAACCGCTGTAAATGTGAATGTCAGAGAACTGTCAGAAATAGCGGAGCTCTGCAGATACACTTAGCGGAGCTCTGCAGATACACTTTTTGCCGGCTTGGAATTCTTCTTATTTTCATCCTACTTCTTCTTCTTCTTCTTCTTCTTCTTCATCCTCATCCTCTTCTTCTTCTTCTTCTTCTGAGGATGAGGATGAAGAAGAAGAAGAAGAAGAAGTAGGATGAAAATAAGAAGAATTCCAAGCCGGCAAAAAGTGTATCTGCAGAGCTCCGCTAAGTGTATCTGCAGAGCTCCGCTATTTCTGACAGTTCTCTGACATTCACATTTACAGCGGTTGAAACATTGTATCTATTTGTTTCCATTTATGGAAACAAATAGATACAATGTTTCAACCGCTGTAAATGTGAATGTCAGAGAACTGTCAGAAATAGAGGAGCTCTGCAGATACACTTTTTGCCGGCTTGGAATTCTTCTTATTTTCATCCTACTTCTTCTTCTTCTTCTTCATCATCCTCATCCTCAGAAGAAGAAGAAGAATGAAAAGAAGAATGAAAAGAAGAAGAAGAATAAAAAGAAGAAGAAGAATGAAAAGAAGAAGAAGAAGAATGAAAAGAAGAATGAGAAGAATGAAAAGATTCTTCTTCTTCTTCTTTTCATTCTTCTTTTCATTCTTCTTCTTCTTTTCATTCCTCTTCTTCTTCTTCTCATTCTTCTTTTCATTCTTCTCATTCTTCTTTTCATTCTTCTCATTCTTCTTCTTCTTTTCATTCTTCTTTTCATTCTTCTCATTCTTCTTTTCATTCTTCTTCTCATTCTTCTTTTCATTCTTCTTCTTTTCATTTTTCTTCTTCTTCTTTTCATTCTTCTTCTTTTCATTCTTCTTTTCATTCTTATCATTCTCCTTTTCATTCTTATCATTCTTCTTCTCATTCTTCTTTTCATTCTTCTTCTCATTCTTCTTCTTCTTTTCATTCTTCTTTTCATTCTTCTCATTCTTCTTTTCATTCTTCTTTTCATGAAGAAGAAAAGAAGAATGAAAAGAAGAAGAAGAAGAATGAAAAGAAGAATGAGAAGAAGAATGAAAGGAAGAATGAAAAGAAGAATGAGAAGAATGAAAAGAAGAAGGAAAAGAAGAATGAAAAGAAGAAGAAGAAGAATGAAAAGAAGAAGAAGAAGAATGAAAAGAAGAAGAAGAATGAAAAGAAGAATGAAAAGAAGAAGAAGAATGAAAAGAAGAAGAAGAGGAATGAAAAGAAGAATGAAAAGAAAAAGAAGAATGAAAATAATAAGAAGAAGAATGAAAAGAAGAAGAAGAAGAATGAAAAGAAGAATGAGAAGAATGAAAAGAAGAAGAAGAAGAATGAAAAGAAGAATGAAAAGAAGAAGAATGAAAAGAAGAAGAAGAAGAAGAAGAATGAAAAGAAGAATGAAAAGAAGAAGAAGAATGAAAAGAAGAAGAAGAATGAAAAGAAGAATGAAAAGATTCTTCTTTTTCTTTTCATTCTTCTTTTCATTCTTCTTCTTCTTTTCATTATTCTTCTTCTTCTTTTCATTCTTCTCATTCTTCTTTTCATTCTTCTCATTCTTCTTTTCATTCTTCTTCTCATTCTTCTTTTCATTCTTCTTCTTCTTTTCATTCTTCTTTTCATTCTTCTTCTCATTCTTCTTTTCATGAAGAAGAAAAGAAGAATGAGAAGAATGAAAAGAAGAATGAAAAGAAGAAGAATGAAAAGAAGAATGAAAAGAAGAAGAAGAATGAAAAGAAGAATGAGAAGAATGAAAAGAAGAAAGAAAAGAAGAAGAAGAAGAATGAAAAGAAGAAGAAGAATGAAAAGAAGAATGAAAAGAAGAAGAAGAAGAATGAAAAGAAGAAGAAGAAGAATGAAAAGAAGAAGAAGAATGAAAAGAAGAATGAGAAGAATGAAAAGATTCTTCTTCTTTTCATTCTTCTCTTCATTCTGCTTCTTCTTTTCATTCTTCTTTTCATTCTTCTTCTCATTCTTCTTTTCATTCTTCTTATCATTCTTCTTTTCATTCTTCTTTTCATTCTTCTTCTTTTCATTCTTCTCATTCTTCTTTTCATTCTTCTTTTCATTCTTCTTCTCATTCTTCTTCTTCTTTTCATTCTTCTTTTCATGAAGAAGAAAAGAAGAATGAGAAGAATGAAAAGAAGAATGAAAAGAAGAAGAATGAAAAGAAGAATGAGAAGAAGAATGAAAAGAAGAATGAAAATAAGAATGAGAAGAATGAAAAGAAGAATGAAAAGAAGAAGAAGAATGAAAAGAAGAAGAAGAAGAATGAAAAGAAGAATGAAAAGAAGAAGAAGAAGAATGAAAAGAAGAAGAATGAAAAGAAGAATGAAAAGAAGAAGAAGAATGAAAAGAAGAAGAAGAAGAAGAAGAAGAATGAAAAGAAGAAGAAGAAGAATGAAAAGAAGAAGAAGAAGAATGAAAAGAAGAAGAAGAATGAAAAGAAGAAGAAGAATGAAAAGAAGAAGAAGAAGAAGAATGAAAAGAAGAATGAAAAGAAGAATGAGAAGAATGAAAAGATTCTTCTTCTTTTCATTCTTCTTTTCATTCTTCTTCTTCTTCTTTTCATTCTTCTTTTCATTCTTCTCATTCTTCTTTTCATTCTTCTCATTCTTCTTCTCATTCTTCTTTTCATTCTTCTTCTTCTTTTCATTCTTCTTTTCATTCTTCTCATTCTTCTTTTCATTCTTCTTCTTCTTTTCATTCTTCTTCTTCTTTTCATTCTTCTTTTCATTCTTCTCATTCTTCTCATTCTTCTTCTCATTCTTCTTTTCATTCTTCTTCTCATTCTTCTTCTTCTTTTCATTCTTCTTCTCATTCTTCTTTTCATTCTTCTTTTCATTCTTCTTTTCATGAAGAAGAAAAGAAGAATGAGAAGAATGAAAAGAAGAATGAAAAGAAGAAGAAGAATGAAAAGAAGAATGAGAAGAAGAATGAAAAGAAGAATGAAAAGAAGAATGAGAAGAATGAAAAGAAGAATGAAAAGAAGAAGTATTCCAGTACAGCAAAAAGTGTATCTGCAGAGAGCTCCGCTATTTCTGACAGTTCTCTGACAGTTCCTTCACATTTACAGCGGTTGAAACATTGTATCAGTTTCCGAATAAAAACATCTGTATCCTAAATGGAAACAAATAGATACAATGTTTCAACCGCTGTACATGTGAAGGAACTGTCAGAGAACTGTCAGAAATAGCGGAGCTCTCTGCAGGGACACTTTTACCGGCTGATCGGGAAAAATCCGATTCGCACACCCGAAGTATGCTAATATTCGGATTCGCCGCAAATCGAATTTTTCCTGAAATTCGAAACGAATTCCACTTCGCCTGGTTCGATTCGCTCATCTCTAGTGAATACCACCAAAATAAAGTTTTATCTGTCTCAAAAAAAATGCTAAAAAAATTCATATGAGTACAGTGTTGCATGGCCGCGCAATTATCATTCAAAGAGTCTTGGTGCTGAAAGCTGAACATTGTCCTGGACAGGAAGGGGGTAAAAGTGTCCGGACTTGAAGTGGTTAAGACCTGTTTTGAATTAGTAAGGAAATGCCCAGCCAGATCAAATGCATTTGGTATAGATCTTTTTTGGCTTGAGACTTTGGAACCCAATCCTGGCACATTCTATTTACTTATTATTGTTGCATTGTATGCAATATTCAAAATGTTGTTCTTGATTTATATCAACATGAATTTCCATTGACATGTTACATTTTTTCAAACAAAGATTATAACTCACTTTGAAATTTAGCTTATAGTGATATTAAAGGTTTTTTAAATAACAAACATATTATACTTACCGGCTCTAGTTAATGGTTTTGCATAGAGCGGACCCAGGGGCGGACTGACCATTTGGGAACTCGGGCACTGCTTGAGGGCCCTGGGTCAGTAGGGGGCCCCATGAGATGCCCCTGGTAGCTTTTTCATAGGCTTTTTTGGGTGTGGGTGAGGACACAGTGGCCCCATGACCCCTATTGCCTGGGGGCCCCATGAGTTGTCAGTTCGTCCCTGAGCGGACCTGATTCTTGGGTCCCCAGACAGCGCTTCTGGCTTTTCCCCCTTGACCACTGCCCCAATAACAAACTGCTTGCCAAGGGGACCCTGGTGCATGCTCCCTCCCAAGCTGTGAGTCCATAAGTCTCATAGAGCCACAGCTTGGCTCCACCTCTGATCTTTCCTCAATAGCTCCCGCTGCTGTCTCAGCCAATGAGCAGAAACTCTGGATAGCCAAGGCTTCAGTGCACATTGCTGGATCAAGCTATCGGGGTGGGAGCAGGGGTGGACTGACCATTTGGAAACTCGGGCACTGCCCGAGGGCCTGGGGTCAATAGGGGGCCCCATGAGATGCCCCTGGTACCTTTTTCATAGGTTTTTTTGAGTTTGGGCAAGGACACAGGGGCACCATGATCCCCTATTGCCTGGGGGCCCCATGAATTGTCAAGACCCTCTGCACACTGGTATATACCCTTTCAAGCAAACTATGCAATAAATAGGGATATTTGATAATGCAATTGCATATTGCAATACATGCTTAAGCTGGCCAACTGCGTCAAAGTAATCCCTCTATGGCCAGTCCTACTCTGCTCTGCCTACGCAATGCTACTGTGGACACAATGCTAGCATAGGGGAAAAGACACAATGGGGAGAGCTACAAGGTTCAGGTCTGACTACTGACCCAACAATACAACAAACAAGAGATCCCTGTGCTCAAATCCATACAGCTAGTGCATGCATTTATCCATCAGGTGCTAAAGGGGTGTAACCACATTAACTCTAGAAATTCTGAAGGACTCCCCATTGTGTCTTTTCCCCTATGTTAGCATTGTGCCCACAGTAGCATTGCGTAGGCAGAGCAGAGTAGGACTGGCCATAGAGGGATTACTTTGACGCAGTTGGCCAGCTTAAGCATGTATTGCAATATGTGTGAACCAAATATCCCTATTTATTGAATAGTTTGCTTGAAAGGGTATATACCAGTGTGCAGAGGGTCCTTCAGCATTTCTAGAGTTAATGTGGTTACACCCCTTTAGCACCTGATGGATAAATGCATGCACTAGCTGTATGGATTTGAGCACAGGGATCTCTTGTTTGTTCCCATGAATTGTCAGTCCACCCCTGGGTGGGAGCAGCACACAAAAGGTTTTTTACCTTCATGTATACAGTGCATGAAGGTAAAAAAACATTTAACCTTTACAACCACTTTAAATTCATTTCTAGCTTTAAAACAAAAAACAGTAAATTGCACATTGACAATTCTTAGACATGGTGGCTGCAACTGTTTTCTTTTTTCAGGCTTTTTTTCTTTTATTTTCATCTGGTGATCCTGCCAGTAAGCCTGTTATTTTTCAACTTCCTTTAACAGACCAAGCTGTCTAACAAAAGTAGCTGTGTAGAGAGAAGTGCATTGGTGCTTTCTTGCTGCTTTGAGGTGCTTGTCTGAATGGAGTCTCCCAGTGCTCTACTCCAATTTGTTGACTCTATATGGTTGATTTACTAAAAGCCAACAGGCTGTTTACCAGAATTAGTGTCCCCAGTGGAAAAAAATCCGCCTCTCCAAGCCTTCACCTCTGTAGAGATCTTGGGTTCTGGTCTTGGAGTCTTTCCAAACTAGTGTCCCCAGTGGAAGTAATCCACCTACAGTATCTAAGCGTCAACTTCTGGAGATCTCTTGGATGCTGGTCTTGGAGTCCATCAGCACTCCATGTGAATGCACTGAAGAAGAAAGAGAAGTTACACACTGATGGCTTCCCTTCAATAAGGTTTATTTGCCCATGCCAGAAAAGCAACTAGTCCCCGTCTAGAGAATGCCTCTCTTTGACATGTCTCACCAATACAGGCTTAATCATAGAGATGATGATCCCTATGATGAAGTCGGTATGGGTGAAACTTGTCAAAGGGGGGAGGGTCTCTAGGCGAAGACTAGTTGCATTGTTGGAATGGCCGAATAAACCCTATTGAGCTGAGGCTGTTCACTTTGCCGTAGAATTTTCACTTTTTAAAGGAATTTCCCTTAGCTTAATGAATGGGGTGAAAATTCCCTTTCCAAAGAATATCCAACCATGCGCAAGGAAAATGAAACGGTTCCCTTTTGAAAAAGTCACAGTCACATGACGAAATGCGTCGGGGGTGGGGCCATGTGACATCATCAATTGTTTTGTGATTTTTATTGATGATATGAGGTTGCACTGTACTTACTCAAGTGTATAAAATGTTGGTTGTTGCTGGAACACATCAATCAGTGATATAGCTGCAACCAGTGGCGTCCCGAGGCAGGTGCGGGGGTGTGCGACCCACACCGGGTGACACCGACCGCACGGGGTGACACCAAACCCACTCCACGAAAAGGTAGGTTGTAAAGCAAGCCGACGATACCCGCAGGATGGATCTGATCCATCCTGCGGGGATCGCCGGCTTTCTTTATAACTTACCTTTTCTTGGAGCGGGTCCGGTGTCACCCCATATAGGATGCATGCTGACGATCCCCGCAGGATGGATCGGATCTGCGGATTGGAGAGCATAATGGATTGGACTCTGATCCATTATGCTCAATCCGCAGATCCGATCCATCCTGCGGGTATTGTCGGCATGCATCCTATATGGGGTGACACCAGACCAGGGGCGGACTGACCATTTGGAAACTCGGGCACTGCCCGAGGGCCCGGGGTCAGTAGGGGGCCCCATGAGATGCCCCTGGTACCTTTTTCATAGGCTTTTTTGAGTTTGGGCAAGGACACAGGGGCCCCATGATCCCATGTCTATAAGCTCTTAGGCTTAAACCAACCATACATGGATCAAAATTCGTCTGCTTCAGGAGGAACCGGACAAATTTCAGTTTGTGCATGGGCACCTTGGTTGTACAGAAGTCGATCTACCCATTTGCGGCAGCACTAAATCATTGTATTCTGATGGCGGAGAAGTCTCCCTTTTGCCAGATTACAATAGCACAGCAGGAGGATTCAATGTGGATGGGGAAATGAGATCTGACAAAAATTATAAATGCATGGACTGTCTTAAAATTTAACTAAAGGTAAAACTTTTTTTTTCATTTTGGATAGAAGAAAGGACCATTTGGAAACTCGGACACTGCCCGAGGGCCCGGAGTCAGTAGGGGGCCCCATGAGATGCCCCTGGTACCTTTTTCATAGGCTTTTTTGAGTTTGGGCAAGGACACAGGGGCCCCATGATCCCCTATTGCCCGGGGGCCCCATGAGTTGTCAGTCCGCCCCTGTTTACAACTTACCTTTTCGAGGAGCGGGTCCAGTGTCACCCCGTGCAGTTGGTGTCACCCGGTGTGGCGTGCACCCCCTGCACCTGCCTCTGGATGCCACTGCTCTGCATACACCATCAAGCAGCCCACAGCCTCTCTTGGTACCCACCTGACTCGTTTCAAGAAAAGATAAGTTGTGAAGAAAGCCGACAGGATGGATCGAATCTGCGGATTGAGCATAATGGATCGGAGTCCGATCCATTATGCTCAATCCGCAGATCCGATCCATTCTGCGGGGATTGTCAGAGGGGGTGTCACCAAGTATTACCGCATCGGGTGACACCAACCCTAGGGATGCCTCTGGCTGCAACACTTATTATTTATTGTTATGGCTGCAGTCCCGTAAATATTCAAGCTGTCTGCTCTGTTCTTCCTCCCACTATAATTCTAGAATCCTCTAGAATACAGGGGGAGGGGGGCATTTCTACAATCAGAATGGTGCTTGGTGTCATAGGCAGTGTGAAAGGTATGTATTTACTGCATTCATTTACAGGCATGGGTTTATAATGACTGTTTTTTCCTAATGAAATGGTCACTTTAAGCTTAAAATGATGTATTCAGGCTGTCACAATCCCTTAAATTGTTACCTTCAAATGCTTTGGAACTTCTCAAATGACATTAAACTAATATACCATTAACATATCAAACAATGTCTTCTGCATAGGTACACCATAACACTAATCATTTTAAAAGTAGGTGCAATACATAAATACAGTCAGCTTAGAAACATCAAATCAGTATGTCAGCAAGTAAATTGCTCAGAATATTGGTATAAAGGCTGGCTCGCCGCCCTAATGCACCGTAATTATGTTATAGATGGAAGAAAGCCCATTAAATATCACCAACCACAAAAAAAACAAATGGACTTATTAATGTATCGGTAATACACTTAATTCTCGCAATTAAACTGAATTTGGCATCTATTAGATTTTGATGAAGTATCACACCTTAATTAGATAAGATTGTAATGTTCTTTTTCCCTTCAAAAAACCTAAGGCTTTGTCCTTATTGTTGTCTGACTTGTATTTGGATCTCACTTTAATGGCTTCCAGTTATTCAGTACCTGTTGGACTCTTATCGCCATGACTTGCAATTATTTTAAAGTGCGTCAAAATATCTACAATGATTAAAGTCTCAACTGGAAGTGCATGTGACAGCGTGACAACACAACTCTGCAATTGAAAAACAGGGGCATAGTGTTGTCACCCTGTAATAGGAAGCATCTGAACAAGGGCCATCTTGGAATGTTTAAAATGATTGAAAATGGCTCTTAAAATTGTATTAACATGTTCATTTTATAAGATAGTGATTGGGTTTACTCATATCGTAACTTGAAATCTAAATGGGCAACAGCTAGAGCAGTGGTCTCCAATCTGCGGCCCATGGGCCAGATGCAGACTTTTGTTGGCCTTTATCTGAGCTTTGGGACACTGTTCTTCCCAGTGATACCAATGATGGGGGACTATTCCACCCACTGGCACAATCAATGGAGCATAATTCATCCCACTTATATTAACACACACACACACACACACACAGACACAGACACACACACATTCTCAGGTTGAACTGGATGGACTGTTGTCCTTACCAACTATGTATTTATGTATTTAATAATCAATTGGACACTATTCTCCCTACTGACAACAATAATGGGATCCTTACTCCTGTTGACCACTGAGTCGGAGATATTGTCTACCCCCACTGATACCGGGGCATTTTCTACTTCTGTTGGCCACAGTCCAGCCCCCTAAAGTCTGAAGGGCAGTACACTGGGGCAACATCTAGAGCAGTGGTCTCCAAACTGAGGCCCATGGGCACCAGATGAAGACTTTTGCTGGCCTTTATCTGGGCCTTGGGGCACTGTTCTTCCCACTGACACCAATGATGAGGGACTATTCCTCCCACTGACACAATCAATGAAGCATAATTAATCCCACTTATATTAACACACATACACACACACACACATTCTCAGGTTGAACTGGATGGACTGTTCGGAGACATTGTCTACCCCCACTGATACCCGGGAATTTTCCATTTCTATTTCTCCACCTGTCCTTGCCGGCTCTTCTCCACTTTAAACTCCCTACTCTCTCCCCCCCACCCCCACCCAGTACGTCACCCACAAGATTGCCAATCACTTCCAAAATAAGATCGACGCAATCCGTAAGGACATCACCAATGCTCAACCTACCTCCCCACCAAGCCTCCCTCCCACCATAATCCCACCAACTCTCCCCTCCTCCAACCTCGCAACCGCACTGCCCCCCACCATACATCCCATACACTATAACCTCCCCAACACTCTGCTCCTTCAGCCTTGCTACCACTGAGGAGGTCACTAAGGTCTTCTCAGAAGCCCGCCTCACCACTTGCCCCCTTGACCCTGTCCCCACACAACTTCTCCGGTCACCCTCCTCCTCCATCCTACGCTCCCTCACCCACAACTTCAATCTCTTCCTCTCTACTGGCGCATTCCCCTCCCCCCTAAAGCACGCGCACATCACCCCCATACTCAAAAAACCCTCCCTGGACCCCACCGACCTGAACAACCTTAGACCCTTCTCCCTGCTGCTATTTACTTCCAAGCTCCTTGTGCGCTTAGTCTACAATTGCCTAAGCGCCCACCTCACTGACAACAACCTCCTCGATCCACTACAGTCTGGATTCTGTCCCCTACACTCCACTGAAACCGCCCTACTCAAAATCACTAATGACCTGCTAACCGCCAAAGCTAATGGCCACTACTCAGTCCTCCTACTCCTCGACCTTTCCGCTGCCTTCGACACAGTCAACCACCCCCTCCTTCTTAACAAACTACACTCCCTCGACATCAGAGACTCCGCTCTCTCCTGGCTTTCCTCCTATCTATCCCAACGCCCCTTCAGCGTTACCTATAATGCTACCACCTCCCCCTCTCTCCCCCTCTCTGTTGGGGTCCCCCAAGGCTCGGTCCTCGGGCCCCTTCTCTTCTCCATCTACACCTCCTCCCTTGGCAAACTGATACACTCCCACGGCTTCAACTATCACCTCTACGCCGATGATACGCAAATTTACCTCTCTACCCCTCGCCTCACCACTTCAGTCTCCGCCCGTATCACCACCCACCTACTGAACGACATATCAGACTGGATGTCGCTCCATTTCCTCAAATTGAACCTTTCCAAAACCGAGCTCCTGATTTTCCCCCCAGCCCGTGCCCCCCCCACCCTCTCGATCACGACCAACAATGCCACCATCAGTCCCACCCTGCAAGCAAAAGTCCTAGGTGTCACTCTAGACTCAAACCTGTCCTTCCAACCCCATGTCCAATTGTTGGCAAACTCATGCAGGCTCCACCTCCGCAACATCTCCAAAATACGTTCGTTCCTAACCCCAGACACTACTAAACTACTCGTTCACTCCCTTATTATCTCACGTCTAGACTACTGCAACTCCCTTTTCACCGGCCTACCCCAACACAGGCTATCCCCGCTCCAGTCTATCCTGAACTCAGCGGCCAGACTCATCCACCTTACAACCGCTCCGCTTCTGCCACTCCCCTCTGTCATTCCCTCCACTGGCTCCTGACTGCCCAACACATTAAATTCAAACTACTAACACTGACATACAAAGCCATTCATAACGCTGCCCCAAACTACCTCACCGACCTGATACCCAAATACCACCCTACCCGTAATCTTCACTCCTCACAAGACCTCCTACTTTCTAGCTCCCTGGTCTCCACCTCCCACGCCTGACTGCAGGACTTCTCCAGGACTTCCCCCATCCTCTGGAACTCACTACCACAATCCATCAGACTGTCACCTACCCTCCTCACCTTTAGGCGCACCATGAAAACCCATCTCTTCAGGGAAGCCTACCCTGCCCTCACCTAACAGCCGATCTCCTCCACTCCTCCTACCACTCCATCCCCCACAGCCACTTCCTCCTGTACCACTATCCCCTCCCTCCTAGATTGTAAGCTTGAAAGAGCAGGGCCCTTGAATCCCTCGTGTTTTGTTTTGTTACTGTATTGTCTCATGTTCTGTCCCCCACTATAATGTACAGCGCTGAGCAAACCTTTTAGCGCTATATAAATACTGTATATGAATAATAATAATATTTATTTAATAATCAATTGGACACTATTCTCCCCACTGACACCAATAATGGGATCCTTACTCCTGTTGACCACTGAGTCGGAGACATTGTCTACCCGCACTGATACCGGGGAATTTTTTATTTCTGTTGGCAACAGTCCGGCCCCCTAAAGTCTGTACACTTGCTCATTATTTAGAAAGCTTGTAGACCCCAGAGGTAGAGAAAGCAGGTTTTTCAGTTCCCTCATGCAAGTCTATTTACCTTGCAGAGGGCACCAGAGGCCCTGAAACACAGAGAGATCATTATATAAGTTCCTACTATTGTTGAAAAGCTGGGTCCTTTGTATTTGGGAACTGGGCTGGGTTCAGGGCAGCATTTGCTCCCATGCCAGTACTGCTAGTATATGCTGGAAAGGTGGCCCTGAGTGGGAATACTTCACCATTCAGACATTGATGAGAGTAGACCTCAAAGTCACAATCAATTATATATGCTGGGCCTATATATCTACTTGCTCCCTGTTCAGATCTCATTTGGAAGAGGCAAGTCTTCCAGTACCAACTTTCACGTGACCAAATGTCACGTGACCAAATCTTAGGGGTCGCCCTGATGCTGGAAGATGTGAAAACATTTGTCATAATAAACCATATCCTTCAAGATGGATCAAAATGTGGCTGGTTCAGCAAGAACTAGTCAAATTTTGATACATCTATTGGTAGGCTGCTTGTACTGAAGTCAATCTTGTCTTCAGTAGCCAGCCTGCTGGGTTTTTTATTTGTGCAATCACAGCAGGAGGCTATAGCTGCCAGTAGTGATTATTGTATTCTGCTGGTGGAGAAGGCTCCCCAAACTCCCCATTGGCAGGAGAGATTCCTTCATCAACACTGGATTTTTTGATAGGGGGGATCAAGCACATTTCTTCCCTTCATAATGTATGGCTAGCCTTAGCACTCACCTTTTAAAATGACCACCAATCAATAAGGCACCATGGCACACTCTATATGATATACTTCTGTAGCCCACATAAATCTGCCCCTGCCGTAACAGGGACACATGATCGTGTTTCTCACCCAGGCCAAAGATTCACAGTCCTCCAATGGTCCTCCAATTCCTGGAATAGAGAGAGTTTTGAAAACTACCAGGCTTTATTTCAAATGTTTAAGCACTGCATTGTTGCCCCAACCAGTCACTGCATGTCATATTTGGCCTCTTAGTTGACTCAAGTCCCAAGGCAGCATGGCTAGGATAGAGATCACCCTTAAGGATAATAGTTTAGAGCACACAATAACTTGGGGGGCCCTTTTATCTCTCCTGATGACATTTATTATGATCAGTTTATCTTTATTTTCCAGAGGAGACTAAAGGTCAGAGAAGCACTGGAAACCTTTGGGGAGCACAACCAAATAGCCTTTTCATTGTTGAGACAGGTCAGAGACATCAAGGCAATTAATGCTTCGCATGTGTAGCTTACTACGAGCACAAAGCAGATCAATATTGTGTAACGCCCTCCAGGTTAGCTAGATAGCTGTTTGCTGATTTTTTGTAGGCAGAGGCCGAGTAGCAGCCTGGGATGAGTCAGCCTGTGAGTGAGGCAGGAGTTCACCCGAGGACAGGCTTGGAGACTCTAACAGGTCAAGGCTTCTGAAGCCCTCGCACCCTTCCAGAAAAGTGTGGAAGAAGGGGAGGAGGCCCAGATATGCATGTTTGAGGGACCTTGGACAATACCCTGACAATACCCTGACAGAAGGCTAGGAATGGTGTCCAAGGCAACCCTTAAAAGTGGTAGATCTTGTGCAGTAGGGTCAGTGTGGGGTGGAAGATGGAGTGAGAAAGGATAGAGTGTGGAGCCTGAGAGGGGTTCCCAAGGAGGAGACCTACCTGCGGGCAGTTGCTGGAGAAGAGGATCTCCACTGTGCCACAATCCTAGGGAGGATGTCCAGAGCAGCAGGGAAGAAGCCAGCAAAAAGCCCGAAGGCAGCAACCAACCCACCAAGCTGAGAGAAAAGGACAGTGTGAGTACTCCTACACCTCCTGGGCTAGATAAAAGGAGAGGGAGGTCAGGTGCAAGACCCAACTAGCTTCTCATCCAGGACTGTTGCATTAAATTGGCAGCTTCTAGGTCCCCATGCCCAGGGAATACCCTCAGGCAGCTGGGTGAAGAGGAGGATTCATCTGGGGTCTGACAAGGCACACCAAGGAGCTTTGGATGCTCTTAGAGGAGAGACTATTTTTGCCCAGATTTTTGTACATAGTTGCTCTAAGTTGTCCTCAATTTTGCAGTTTCATTGGGCATCCCATATACCCTTAGACCCCATCTAGGTTGTTAACCCCTTAATAAAACAACAAAACAAAGCTCAAGAACTGTTTACTGTCTCCAGTGTGCAAAGTGTGGAACAAAATGTGTGTTGTCCGCCTGTGCAGTGCTTTAGGGGACCCAAAACTCAATGAATCCTAAGGGGTAGTGTTACATTTGTAATAGTGAAATATCTCCACTCAGGGCCACCAGCCCAACATATTCTATTTGTACTGGTCCACTTCATAGGAGAGATTGAGCCAAATGTTTAACGCAGTAAAATGGTCAATACCAACAGATATTCTCAGTCCTCAATCTGGTCAAACTGATTTGCAACAATGAAAGAAATTGAGAAAAAAAAGAAAAATACTACACTTTGTAGATTTCATTACTTGCTGTTGTTGCTGGCGACCCTAGGCTCTCACCCACTGGACTCTGATTCACAAAGACTTAATGGCAGTAAAAGAGCAACTTCAGTCCCCATTAGCTTTGCCTTTGGGTCCTGGTAGAGCTCTGCAGCACATTTGCGCATGTGCAAGGAGTTTGCAGTACATGCGCAGATACAGTGAATGATGAAATTTACACATCAGCTCTTTATCCTTTAGCCAAAGATTCCACTGGAAGGAAGAATGGGTATTTATCAATTGTTCCAGAGGGTACTTAAAAAAACAGAAATCCCGTAATGGGTTATCTATAGAGATGAGCGAATCGAAGTATCCGAAGTGGAATTCGAGTCGAATATCGGAAAAATTTCGATTCGTGCCGAATCCGAAAAACAGCCTAATTCGGACGCGCGAATCGAAATTTTTCCGAAAATGGCGGCTGACATGTGCGGCGACGGAGCGGGGATGTCGGGGAAGGCGCGCAGACAAGGCGCGCTGCCCCATAATGCATTCCTCAACGACATGTGATCGCATCAGCCAATCAGCAGCCAGCCAGCCAGCACTGTGTAATGGTCGAGGTATATATAGCGGCCATTTTGGAAATCTTCATTTGCCTGCAGTCATTGAACAGAGGCAGACCGCTCTGTACTAGGGACAGGGACAGAGTTAGGGCCACAGAAACGAGAATTGGGGACAGAGAGAAGTTACTTAGGGACAGAGAACCATTACTCAGGGACACAGACTTGTTAATGAGGGCCACAGAATCGTTATTTAGGGACAAAGAAACGCTAGTTAGGGCCACAGAATTCATACTCAGGGACAGACAGAATTGTTACTCAGTGCCAGAGAATTGTTACTTAGGGCCACAGAAACGTTATTAGGGCCACAGAATTTTTACTCAGGGACAGACAGAATTGTTACTGAGTGCCAGAGAATTGTTACTCAGGGACAGACAGAATTGTTACTGAGTGCCAGAGAATTCTTACTCAGGGCCACAGAATTCATTCTCAGGGACAGACAGAATTGTTACTCAGGGACAGACAGAATTGTTACTGAGTGCCAGAGAATTGTTACTCAGGGACAGACAGAATTGTTACTGAGTGCCAGAGAATTGTTACTCAGGGACAGACAGAATTGTTACTGAGTGCCAGAGAATTGTTACTCAGGGACAGACAGAATTGTTACTGAGTGCCAGAGAATTGTTACTCAGGGACAGACAGAATTGTTACTGAGTGCCAGAGAATTGTTACTCAGGGACAGACAGAATTGTTACTGAGTGCCAGAGAATTGTTACTCGCACAGACACAAAATTGTTACTTGCACAGACACAGAATTGTTACTCGCGCAGACACAGAATTGTTACTCAGGGCCACAGAATTCATACTCAGGGACAGACAGAATTGTTACTGAGTGCCAGAGAATTGTTACTCAGGGACAGACAGAATTGTTACTGAGTGCCAGAGAATTGTTACTCAGGGACAGACAGAATTGTTACTGAGTGCCAGAGAATTGTTACTCGCACAGACACAAAATTGTTACTTGCACAGACACAGAATTGTTACTCGCACAGACACAGAATTGTTACTCAGGGCCACAGAATTCATACTCAGGGACAGACAGAATTGTTACTGAGCGCCAGAGAATTGTTACTCAGGGACAGACAGAATTGTTACTGAGTGCCAGAGAATTGTTACTCAGGGACAGACAGAATTGTTACTGAGTGCCAGAGAATTGTTACTCAGGGACAGACAGAATTGTTACTGAGTGCCAGAGAATTGTTACTCAGGGACAGACAGAATTGTTACTGAGTGCCAGAGAATTGTTACTCGCACAGACACAAAATTGTTACTTGCACAGACACAGAATTGTTACTCGCACAGACACAGAATTGTTACTCAGGGCCACAGAATTCATACTCAGGGACAGACAGAATTGTTACTGAGCGCCAGAGAATTGTTACTCAGGGACAGACAGAATTGTTACTGAGTGCCAGAGAATTGTTACTCAGGGACAGACAGAATTGTTACTGAGTGCCAGAGAATTGTTACTCAGGGACAGACAGAATTGTTACTGAGTGCCAGAGAATTGTTACTCAGGGACAGACAGAATTGTTACTGAGTGCCAGAGAATTGTTACTCGCACAGGCACAAAATTGTTACTTGCACAGACACAGAATTGTTACTCGCACAGACACAGAATTGTTACTCAGGGCCACAGAATTCATACTCAGGGACAGACAGAATTGTTACTGAGTGCCAGAGAATTGTTACTCAGGGACAGACAGAATTGTTACTGAGTGCCAGAGAATTGTTACTCAGGGACAGACAGAATTGTTACTGAGTGCCAGAGAATTGTTACTCGCACAGACACAAAATTGTTACTTGCACAGACACAGAATTGTTACTCGCGCAGACACAGAATTGTTACTCAGGGCCACAGAATTCATACTCAGGGACAGACAGAATTGTTACTGAGTGCCAGAGAATTGTTACTCAGGGACAGACAGAATTGTTACTGAGTGCCAGAGAATTGTTACTCAGGGACAGACAGAATTGTTACTGAGTGCCAGAGAATTGTTACTCGCACAGACACAAAATTGTTACTTGCACAGACACAGAATTGTTACTCGCACAGACACAGAATTGTTACTCAGGGCCACAGAATTCATACTCAGGGACAGACAGAATTGTTACTGAGCGCCAGAGAATTGTTACTCAGGGACAGACAGAATTGTTACTGAGTGCCAGAGAATTGTTACTCAGGGACAGACAGAATTGTTACTGAGTGCCAGAGAATTGTTACTCGCACAGACACAAAATTGTTACTTGCACAGACACAGAATTGTTACTCGCACAGACACAGAATTGTTACTCAGGGCCACAGAATTCATACTCAGGGACAGACAGAATTGTTACTGAGCGCCAGAGAATTGTTACTCAGGGACAGACAGAATTGTTACTGAGTGCCAGAGAATTGTTACTCAGGGACAGACAGAATTGTTACTGAGTGCCAGAGAATTGTTACTCAGGGACAGACAGAATTGTTACTGAGTGCCAGAGAATTGTTACTCAGGGACAGACAGAATTGTTACTGAGTGCCAGAGAATTGTTACTCGCACAGACACAAAATTGTTACTTGCACAGACACAGAATTGTTACTCGCACAGACACAGAATTGTTACTCGCACAGACACAGAATTGTTACTCAGGGCCACAGAATTCATACTCAGGGACAGACAGAATTGTTACTGAGTGCCAGAGAATTGTTACTCAGGGACACCTAATCGTTGAATTAAATAGTATGTCAGACAACATGCAGAGGAGTGGCAGAGGAGGCAATGTTTTAGGAGCGAGCAGACGTGGCAGCAGAGGAAGGGGTCGAGGCAGCAGTATTCGCAGCCAGAGGCCAGTGCTCCCGGTGTCATCCAGCGGTCGTGTCTCCACCGACAACCCTGCCGTCATTGATTGGTTGGCTCGGTCGTCTTCCTCTTCCCAGGTCACCTCTGACACCTACAGCCAACGGTCGGTGGGTACGTCAGACACAACCGTTAGTTGGCATGGCCCGGGACCAAGCCCACTGAAATCACGTGTCCTCTACCTGCCCCTGTCCTTTGCTGTTCCCTCACCAAGCGAAGTATCGCATGCTGTGGGCTCAGCCCCACTGTACAGTGAGGAAGAGCTAACAGAGGGCGGTCAGGAACGGGGGGAGACATCGGCCTTTTCAGCAGCCAAGCGAACAAGTACTGGCGAGGAGAGTGGCTCGGTAGCCGGTCTAGAGACAGGTCTGTCTCCTGACCCAGACGCAGCCGAGGGGGCTAGTAGTGAGGCGGAGACCCTACTTGATGATGAGGAGGTTGATCGCACTTGGCAGCCTCGTCGTCATCAGGCAATTTCTTCCGCATCATCAGGAGAAGAGGGTGGCAGCTTGGCAGCGAGCAAAACAGTCGGTGGGTTGCCCAGGAGACAGCAGCAGGGTCGCATCAGTGTCAGTGGAGCCAAACGTCCACGGAGTAGAGCACCAGCTCCACTGCAGCCTACCACCACGGCCAGTAGTGGTGCCGGTGCGCACGGAGGAAGTAGCAGTCAGCCAGTGAAGAGTAGCGGGGGCAAAGTTTCCTACTCGGTGGTGTGGCAATTTTTCCTCAAGCCGCCCGAGGAAGTAAACGTAGCCGTATGTCGACTATGTGGCCAGAAATGCAAGCGTGGCCAGGGGGCCCATGTTGGGACTACAGCGTTGCGTCAGCATATGCAGCGTCACCATTCGGTGGCCTGGGAAAACCGTGATAAACATACGGCGGTTCTGCCTGCCCCAGCCCCCGCTCCATCACCCGCTCCGTTACTTGCTCCGTCACCCGACGTCGTCAATCGCCCTCTATCAGCCAGTCAAGGCTCCAACACCTCTGCTGAGGGGAGTTGTCGCTCATTGGCATCTTCCGCTCGTTCAGATGCTCCTTCTCCTGCTACTCCTCTTCTCGGATTCCGTCAACAGTCTTTCTTGGAATCCGTATCCAAGAGACAACAGTTTGCGAGCACGCACCCGACGGTGCAAAAGCTGAACGTCCTCCTGTCCAAGTTGCTGGTGCTGCAGTCCCTCCCTTTCCAACTGGTGGACTCAGCACCTTTCCGAGAAATGATGGCTTGTGCCGCGCCGCGGTGGAGAGTGCCAAGCCGTCATTTCTTTGCCCAAAAGGCAGTGCCAGCCCTGCATTCACATGTAGAAGAGATGGTGGGCCAGTCTTTGAGCATGTCGGTCTCTGCCAAAGTGCACGGCAGCGCCGACGTGTGGAGCTGTAACTACGGTCAGGGACAGTACATGTCATTTACGGCCCACTGGGTGAACGTGGTGCCGGCACAGCCGCACCAGCAACTTGGACAGGTCACGACGCTTTTGCCTCCACGTTTGCACGTCCTTGGTCCAGCAAGCATGTCCGCCTCTACCACCTCTTTTTCCGCCGTGTCCTCAGCCGCCACCCCCGTGCCAAGTCCCATTACCCGACCGGCATATCACATGTGCAGGGCGCAACGGTGTCACGCTGTGCTGCACCTGGTATGCCTTGGCGAACGTAGTCACACAGGGGAGGAACTGCTGAGTGTAATGAACAGAGAAATCGACAGATGGCTGTCTCCGCGCAAACTAAAAATCGGAACCATGTTGACTGACAACGGAAAGAACATGGTGTCTGCTCTGCGTCAAGGAAGGTTGTGCCATGCGCCATGCATGGCTCACGTGTTCAATCTGGTTGTCAAGCGGTTCCTAAAATCCACCATCCCACTGCAAGACATCCTTAAAATGTCACGTAAACTGTGCATGCATTTCAGCCATTCCTACACCGCAAAGAACACCCTCATTGAGCTGCAGCGGCAGAACGGAATTCCACAGCATCGCCTGATCTGCGACGTTGCAACAAGGTGGAATTCAACCCTACACATGTTAGACCGCCTTTACGAGCAGCGAAAGGCCATCACCGATTTCCTGATGTTACAAGCGGATAAAGGTACTCCCCTGTGTAACTTAGATGTCAGCCATTGGCAGCTCATGCGTGACACCTGCCGCTTGCTCAGGCCCTTTGAGGAGGCCACGCTATTCGTGAGTAGGCAGGACTATGGGATGAACGACGTCATTCCTCTGTTGCACGTCCTGGAACAAATGCTGTTAACAATGGCTGGTCAGGGTGCGGTAGACGTGGCGCACAGATCTCAACGCCACATGACCCCTGTGGGGGCAGGACAGGAAGAAGAGGAGGAGGTAGAGGAGGACATTTGTGCTCAGGAATTATTGAGTGAAATGGGTGGTTTTTCCACTCAGCGGACAGGAGTGGAGGAGCAGGAGCATCTGGTAGAGGAGGAGGAGGAGGAGACAGAGGACCCAGACGCACCGTGGCAGTATGCTGTGGAGATGGAGGCAGGGAGTCCCTCGCATTCCTTGGCACAAATGGCCCATAGCATGCTCGGTTGCTTGCGTAGCGACAGCCGAATAATAACCATCAGACAGAGGGATGACTTTTGGCTGTCCACCTTGTTGGACCCTCGCTACCGGTCCAAAATGGTGGCCTTTTTCACACCTGCTGAGAGGGAGGCCAAAATTACGTACTATAAAAACCACCTATGTAGTCAGTTGGTCTCTGCCTTTGTGCGCCATCGTCCATCCTCAGACACTGTGGGCCCTGTGCGCTCGCGTTCCGCTGGCATGGCAGCAGGGGAGGGGTGGGGTGGTAGGAGCAGTGGCAGCTCCACCAGCAGCGGCTGCCTCAGTCTGCAGTCGATGATGAGTAGCTTTCTTCACCAGCGCAGTGAGGAAACTACTAACCAGCCGCAGCAGCAGCAGCAGCATCAGGTGGACCTGGAGCAGGAGCTCAAACAACAGGCTTGGGCCTACTTGGACAGCACCCTGCCAACCGAGGTAGACAATCCCCTTGACTACTGGGCAACGAAACTTGACCTTTGGCCCCAACTAGCTGAATTTGCCCTTGAAAGGCTGTCATGCCCGGCCAGTAGCGTGGCATCGGAGCGCGTGTTTAGTGCGGCAGGAGGTATTGTAACTCCGCGGAGGACACGACTGTCCACCCAAAGTGTGGAGAGACTCACGTTTGTGAAAATGAATCAGGCGTGGATTAGTCTGGATTTCAAACCACCAGTTCCTGACACAACTGACTAAATCCGCCATGAATCATGCCTCAAACATGTGCCACTTTCAGGTCTCCTCACACTGCTGGTGTGTTGAATTTTTTGACATAGGGTGCTGGCAGATTACGGGCCTCCTATAGCTGCTGCCAGGCCCCTAATCTGCCATAGGCCCCTATATACCACCTCCTCCTGCTGCTGCCAGGTCCAGAGTCTCTCATGGGTCCCTGTACGGCCTCCCATTGCTGCTGTCTCCATCGCCACACTCTGCTGCCATGTGCCACTTTCAGGTCTCCTCACACTGCTGGTGTGTTGAATTTTTTGACATAGGGTGCTGGCAGATTACGGGCCTCACATAGCTGCTGCCAGGCCCCTAATCTGCCATGGGCCCCTATATACCGCCTCCTCATGCTGCTGCCAAGTCCAGAGTCTCTCATGGGTCCCTGTACGGCCTCCCATTGCTGCTGTCTCCATCGCCACACTCTGCTGCCATGTGCCACTTTCAGGTCTCTTCACACTGCTGGTGTGTTAAATTTTTTGACATAGGGTGCAGGCAGATTACGGGCCTCACATAGCTGCTGCCAGGCCCCTAATCTGCCATGGGCCCCTATATACCGCCTCCTCATGCTGCTGCCAAGTCCAGAGTCTGTCATGGTCCCTGTACGGCCTCCCATTGCTGCTGTCTCCATCGCCACACTCTGCTGCCATGTGCCACTTTCAGGTCTCTTCACACTGCTGGTGTGTTTAATTTTTTGACATAGGGTGCAGGCAGATTACGGGCCTCACATAGCTGCTGCCAGGCCCCTAATCTGCCATGGGCCCCTATATACCGCCTCCTCATGCTGCTGCCAAGTCCAGAGTCTCTCATGGGTCCCTGTACGGCCTCCCATTGCTGCTGTCTCCATCGCCACACTCTGCTGCCATGTGCCACTTTCAGGTCTCTTCACACTGCTGGTGTGTTAAATTTTTTGACATAGGGTGCAGGCAGATTACGGGCCTCACATAGCTGCTGCCAGGCCCCTAATCTGCCATGGGCCCCTATATACCGCCTCCTCATGCTGCTGCCAAGTCCAGAGTCTCTCATGGGTCCCTGTACGGCCTCCCATTGCTGCTGTCTCCATCGCCACACTCTGCTGCCATGTGCCACTTTCAGGTCTCTTCACACTGCTGGTGTGTTTAATTTTTTGACATAGGGTGCAGGCAGATTACGGGCCTCACATAGCTGCTGCCAGGCCCCTAATCTGCCATGGGCCCCTATATACCGCCTCCTCATGCTGCTGCCAAGTCCAGAGTCTCTCATGGGTCCCTGTACGGCCTCCCATTGCTGCTGTCTCCATCGCCACACTCTGCCATGTGCCACTTTCAGGTCTCCTCACACACTGCTGGTGTGTTGAATTTTTTGACATAGGGTGCTGGCAGATTACGGGCCTCACATAGCTGCTGCCAGGCCCCTAATCTGCCATGGGCCCCTATATACCGCCTCCTCATGCTGCTGCCAAGTCCAGAGTCTGTCATGGGTCCCTGTACGGCCTCCCATTGCTGCTGTCTCCATCGCCACACTCTGCCATGTGCCACTTTCAGGTCTCCTCACACACTGCTGGTGTGTAGAATTTTTTGACATAGGGTGCTGGCAGATTACGGGCCTCCCATAGCTGCTGCCAGGCCCCTAATCTGCCATGGGCCCCTATATACCGCCTCCTCATGCTGCTGCCAAGTCCAGAGTCTGTCATGGGTCCCTGTACGGCCTCCCATTGCTGCTGTCTCCATCGCCACACTCTGCTGCCATGTGCCACTTTCAGGTCTCTTCACACTGCTGGTGTGTTAAATTTTTTGACATAGGGTGCAGGCAGATTACGGGCCTCACATAGCTGCTGCCAGGCCCCTAATCTGCCATGGGCCCCTATATACCGCCTCCTCATGCTGCTGCCAAGTCCAGAGTCTCTCATGGGTCCCTGTACGGCCTCCCATTGCTGCTGTCTCCATCGCCACACTCTGCTGCCATGTGCCACTTTCAGGTCTCTTCACACTGCTGGTGTGTTAAATTTTTTGACATAGGGTGCAGGCAGATTACGGGCCTCACATAGCTGCTGCCAGGCCCCTAATCTGCCATGGGCCCCTATATACCGCCTCCTCATGCTGCTGCCAAGTCCAGAGTCTCTCATGGGTCCCTGTACGGCCTCCCATTGCTGCTGTCTCCATCGCCACACTCTGCTGCCATGTGCCACTTTCAGGTCTCTTCACACTGCTGGTGTGTTTAATTTTTTGACATAGGGTGCAGGCAGATTACGGGCCTCACATAGCTGCTGCCAGGCCCCTAATCTGCCATGGGCCCCTATATACCGCCTCCTCATGCTGCTGCCAAGTCCAGAGTCTCTCATGGGTCCCTGTACGGCCTCCCATTGCTGCTGTCTCCATCGCCACACTCTGCCATGTGCCACTTTCAGGTCTCCTCACACACTGCTGGTGTGTTGAATTTTTTGACATAGGGTGCTGGCAGATTACGGGCCTCACATAGCTGCTGCCAGGCCCCTAATCTGCCATGGGCCCCTATATACCGCCTCCTCATGCTGCTGCCAAGTCCAGAGTCTGTCATGGGTCCCTGTACGGCCTCCCATTGCTGCTGTCTCCATCGCCACACTCTGCCATGTGCCACTTTCAGGTCTCCTCACACACTGCTGGTGTGTAGAATTTTTTGACATAGGGTGCTGGCAGATTACGGGCCTCCCATAGCTGCTGCCAGGCCCCTAATCTGCCATGGGCCCCTATATACCGCCTCCTCATGCTGCTGCCAAGTCCAGAGTCTGTCATGGGTCCCTGTACGGCCTCCCATTGCTGCTGTCTCCATCGCCACACTCTGCTGCCATGTGCCACTTTCAGGTCTCTTCACACTGCTGGTGTGTTAAATTTTTTGACATAGGGTGCAGGCAGATTACGGGCCTCACATAGCTGCTGCCAGGCCCCTAATCTGCCATGGGCCCCTATATACCGCCTCCTCATGCTGCTGCCAAGTCCAGAGTCTCTCATGGGTCCCTGTACGGCCTCCCATTGCTGCTGTCTCCATCGCCACACTCTGCTGCCATGTGCCACTTTCAGGTCTCTTCACACTGCTGGTGTGTTAAATTTTTTGACATAGGGTGCAGGCAGATTACGGGCCTCACATAGCTGCTGCCAGGCCCCTAATCTGCCATGGGCCCCTATATACCGCCTCCTCATGCTGCTGCCAAGTCCAGAGTCTCTCATGGGTCCCTGTACGGCCTCCCATTGCTGCTGTCTCCATCGCCACACTCTGCTGCCATGTGCCACTTTCAGGTCTCTTCACACTGCTGGTGTGTTAAATTTTTTGACATAGGGTGCAGGCAGATTACGGGCCTCACATAGCTGCTGCCAGGCCCCTAATCTGCCATGGGCCCCTATATACCGCCTCCTCATGCTGCTGCCAAGTCCAGAGTCTGTCATGGTCCCTGTACGGCCTCCCATTGCTGCTGTCTCCATCGCCACACTCTGCCATGTGCCACTTTCAGGTCTCTTCACACTGCTGGTGTGTTTAATTTTTTGACATAGGGTGCAGGCAGATTACGGGCCTCACATAGCTGCTGCCAGGCCCCTAATCTGCCATAGGCCCCTATATACCGCCTCCTCATGCTGCTGCCAGGTCCAGAGTCTCTCATGGGTCCCTGTACGGCCTCCCATTGCTGCTTTCTCCATCGCCACACTCTGCCATGTGCCACTTTCAGGTCTCCTCACACACTGCTGGTGTGTTGAATTTTTTGACATAGGGTGCTGGCAGATTACGGGCCTCACATAGCTGCTGCCAGGCCCCTAATCTGCCATGGGCCCCTATATACCGCCTCCTCATGCTGCTGCCAAGTCCAGAGTCTGTCATGGGTCCCTGTACGGCCTCCCATTGCTGCTGTCTCCATCGCCACACTCTGCCATGTGCCACTTTCAGGTCTCCTCACACACTGCTGGTGTGTAGAATTTTTTGACATAGGGTGCTGGCAGATTACGGGCCTCCCATAGCTGCTGCCAGGCCCCTAATCTGCCATGGGCCCCTATATACCGCCTCCTCATGCTGCTGCCAAGTCCAGAGTCTGTCATGGGTCCCTGTACGGCCTCCCATTGCTGCTGTCTCCATCGCCACACTCTGCTGCCATGTGCCACTTTCAGGTCTCTTCACACTGCTGGTGTGTTAAATTTTTTGACATAGGGTGCAGGCAGATTACGGGCCTCACATAGCTGCTGCCAGGCCCCTAATCTGCCATGGGCCCCTATATACCGCCTCCTCATGCTGCTGCCAAGTCCAGAGTCTCTCATGGGTCCCTGTACGGCCTCCCATTGCTGCTGTCTCCATCGCCACACTCTGCTGCCATGTGCCACTTTCAGGTCTCTTCACACTGCTGGTGTGTTAAATTTTTTGACATAGGGTGCAGGGAGATTACGGGCCTCACATAGCTGCTGCCAGGCCCCTAATCTGCCATGGGCCCCTATATACCGCCTCCTCATGCTGCTGCCAAGTCCAGAGTCTCTCATGGGTCCCTGTACGGCCTCCCATTGCTGCTGTCTCCATCGCCACACTCTGCTGCCATGTGCCACTTTCAGGTCTCTTCACACTGCTGGTGTGTTAAATTTTTTGACATAGGGTGCAGGCAGATTACGGGCCTCACATAGCTGCTGCCAGGCCCCTAATCTGCCATGGGCCCCTATATACCGCCTCCTCATGCTGCTGCCAAGTCCAGAGTCTGTCATGGTCCCTGTACGGCCTCCCATTGCTGCTGTCTCCATCGCCACACTCTGCCATGTGCCACTTTCAGGTCTCTTCACACTGCTGGTGTGTTTAATTTTTTGACATAGGGTGCAGGCAGATTACGGGCCTCACATAGCTGCTGCCAGGCCCCTAATCTGCCATGGGCCCCTATATACCGCCTCCTCATGCTGCTGCCAAGTCTAGAGTCTCTCATGGGTCCCTGTACGGCCTCCCATTGCTGCTGTCTCCATCGCCACACTCTGCTGCCATGTGCCACTTTCAGGTCTCTTCACACTGCTGGTGTGTTAAATTTTTTGACATAGGGTGCAGGCAGATTACGGGCCTCACATAGCTGCTGCCAGGCCCCTAATCTGCCATGGGCCCCTATATACCGCCTCCTCATGCTGCTGCCAAGTCCAGAGTCTCTCATGGGTCCCTGTACGGCCTCCCATTGCTGCTGTCTCCATCGCCACACTCTGCTGCCATGTGCCACTTTCAGGTCTCTTCACACTGCTGGTGTGTTAAATTTTTTGACATAGGGTGCAGGCAGATTACGGGCCTCACATAGCTGCTGCCAGGCCCCTAATCTGCCATGGGCCCCTATATACCGCCTCCTCATGCTGCTGCCAAGTCCAGAGTCTGTCATGGTCCCTGTACGGCCTCCCATTGCTGCTGTCTCCATCGCCACACTCTGCTGCCATGTGCCACTTTCAGGTCTCTTCACACTGCTGGTGTGTTTAATTTTTTGACATAGGGTGCAGGCAGATTACGGGCCTCACATAGCTGCTGCCAGGCCCCTAATCTGCCATGGGCCCCTATATACCGCCTCCTCATGCTGCTGCCAAGTCCAGAGTCTCTCATGGGTCCCTGTACGGCCTCCCATTGCTGCTGTCTCCATCGCCACACTCTGCTGCCATGTGCCACTTTCAGGTCTCTTCACACTGCTGGTGTGTTAAATTTTTTGACATAGGGTGCAGGCAGATTACGGGCCTCACATAGCTGCTGCCAGGCCCCTAATCTGCCATGGGCCCCTATATACCGCCTCCTCATGCTGCTGCCAAGTCCAGAGTCTCTCATGGGTCCCTGTACGGCCTCCCATTGCTGCTGTCTCCATCGCCACACTCTGCTGCCATGTGCCACTTTCAGGTCTCTTCACACTGCTGGTGTGTTAAATTTTTTGACATAGGGTGCAGGCAGATTACGGGCCTCACATAGCTGCTGCCAGGCCCCTAATCTGCCATGGGCCCCTATATACCGCCTCCTCATGCTGCTGCCAAGTCCAGAGTCTGTCATGGTCCCTGTACGGCCTCCCATTGCTGCTGTCTCCATCGCCACACTCTGCCATGTGCCACTTTCAGGTCTCTTCACACTGCTGGTGTGTTTAATTTTTTGACATAGGGTGCAGGCAGATTACGGGCCTCACATAGCTGCTGCCAGGCCCCTAATCTGCCATAGGCCCCTATATACCGCCTCCTCATGCTGCTGCCAGGTCCAGAGTCTCTCATGGGTCCCTGTACGGCCTCCCATTGCTGCTTTCTCCATCGCCACACTCTGCCATGTGCCACTTTCAGGTCTCCTCACACACTGCTGGTGTGTTGAATTTTTTGACATAGGGTGCTGGCAGATTACGGGCCTCACATAGCTGCTGCCAGGCCCCTAATCTGCCATGGGCCCCTATATACCGCCTCCTCATGCTGCTGCCAAGTCCAGAGTCTGTCATGGGTCCCTGTACGGCCTCCCATTGCTGCTGTCTCCATCGCCACACTCTGCCATGTGCCACTTTCAGGTCTCCTCACACACTGCTGGTGTGTAGAATTTTTTGACATAGGGTGCTGGCAGATTACGGGCCTCCCATAGCTGCTGCCAGGCCCCTAATCTGCCATGGGCCCCTATATACCGCCTCCTCATGCTGCTGCCAAGTCCAGAGTCTGTCATGGTCCCTGTACGGCCTCCCATTGCTGCTGTCTCCATCGCCACACTCTGCTGCCATGTGCCACTTTCAGGTCTCTTCACACTGCTGGTGTGTTAAATTTTTTGACATAGGGTGCAGGCAGATTACGGGCCTCACATAGCTGCTGCCAGGCCCCTAATCTGCCATGGGCCCCTATATACCGCCTCCTCATGCTGCTGCCAAGTCCAGAGTCTCTCATGGGTCCCTGTACGGCCTCCCATTGCTGCTGTCTCCATCGCCACACTCTGCTGCCATGTGCCACTTTCAGGTCTCTTCACACTGCTGGTGTGTTAAATTTTTTGACATAGGGTGCAGGCAGATTACGGGCCTCACATAGCTGCTGCCAGGCCCCTAATCTGCCATGGGCCCCTATATACCGCCTCCTCATGCTGCTGCCAAGTCTAGAGTCTCTCATGGGTCCCTGTACGGCCTCCCATTGCTGCTGTCTCCATCGCCACACTCTGCTGCCATGTGCCACTTTCAGGTCTCTTCACACTGCTGGTGTGTTAAATTTTTTGACATAGGGTGCAGGCAGATTACGGGCCTCACATAGCTGCTGCCAGGCCCCTAATCTGCCATGGGCCCCTATATACCGCCTCCTCATGCTGCTGCCAAGTCCAGAGTCTCTCATGGGTCCCTGTACGGCCTCCCATTGCTGCTGTCTCCATCGCCACACTCTGCTGCCATGTGCCACTTTCAGGTCTCTTCACACTGCTGGTGTGTTAAATTTTTTGACATAGGGTGCAGGCAGATTACGGGCCTCACATAGCTGCTGCCAGGCCCCTAATCTGCCATGGGCCCCTATATACCGCCTCCTCATGCTGCTGCCAAGTCCAGAGTCTGTCATGGTCCCTGTACGGCCTCCCATTGCTGCTGTCTCCATCGCCACACTCTGCCATGTGCCACTTTCAGGTCTCCTCACACTGCTGGTGTGTTCCATTTTTTGTCATAGGGTGCTGGCAGATTATGGGCCTCCCATAACTGCTGCCAGGCCCCTAATCTGCCATGGGCCCCTATACCGACTCCTCATGCTGTGACGTTGCAACAAGGTGGAATTCAACCCTACATATGTTAGACCGCCTTTACGAACAGCAAAAGGCCATCACAGATTTCCTGATGTTAAAAGCAGATAAAGGTACTCCCTGTGTAACTTAGATGTCAGCCATTGGCAGCTCATGCGTGACACCTGCGCTTGCTCAGGCCCTTTGAGGAGGCCACGCTATTCGTGAGTCGGCAGGACTATGGGATGAACGACGTCATTCCTCTGTTGCACGTCCTGGAACAAATGCTGTTAACAATGGCTGGTCAGGGTGCGGTAGACGTGGCGCACAGATCTCAACGCCACATGGCCCCTGTGGGGGCAGGACTGGAAGAAGAGGAGGAGGTAGAGGAGGACATTGGTGCTCAGGAATTATTGAGTGAAATGGGTGGTTTTTCCACTCAGCGGACAGGAGTGGAGGAGCAGGAGCATCTGGTAGAGGAGGAGGAAGAGGAGACAGAGGACCTAGACGCACCGTGGCAGTATGCTGTGGAGATGGAGGCAGGGAGTCCCTCGCATTCCTTGGCACAAATGGCCCATAGCATGCTCGGTTGCTTGCGTAGCGACAGCCGAATAATAACCATCAGACAGAGGGATGACTTTTGGCTGTCCACCTTGTTGGACCCTCGCTACCGTTCAAAAATGGTGGCCTTTTTCACACCTGCTGAGAGGGAGGCCAAAATAACGTACTATAAAAAACACCTATGTAGTCAGCTGGTCTCTGCCTGTCTGCGCCAACGTCCATCCTCAGACACTGTGGGCCCTGTGCGCTCGTGTTCCGCTGCCATGGCAGCAGGGGAGGGGTGGGGTGGTAGGAGCAGTGGCAGCTCCACCAGCAGCGGCTGCCTCAGTCTGCAGTCGATGATGAGTAGCTTTCTTCACCAGCGCAGTGAGGAAACTACTAACCAGCCGCAGCAGCAGCAGCAGCATCAGGTGGACCTGGAGCAGGACCTCAAACAACAGGCTTAGGCCTACTTGGACAGCACCCTGCCAACCGAGGTAGACAATCCCCTTGACTACTGGGCAACGAAACTTGACCTTTGGCCCCAACTAGCTGAATTTGCCCTTGAAAGGCTGTCATGCCCGGCCAGTAGCGTGGCATCGGAGCGCGTGTTTAGTGCGGCAGGAGGTATTGCAACTCCGCGGAGGACACGACTGTCCACCCAAAGTGTGGAGAGACTCACGTTTGTGAAAATGAATCAGGCGTGGATTAGTCTGGATTTCAAACCACCAGTTCCTGACACAACTGACTAAATCCGCCATGAATCATGCCCCAAACATGTGCCACTTTCAGGTCTCCTCACACTGCTGGTGTGTTCCATTTTTTGTCATAGGGTGCTGGCAGATTACGGGCCTCCCATAGCTGCTGCCAGGCCCCTAATCTGCCATAGGCCCCTATACCGCCTCCTCATGCTGCTGCCAAGTCCAGAGTCTCTCATGGGTCCCTGTACGGCCTCCCATTGCTGCTGCCTCCATCGCCACACTCTGCCATGTGCCACTTTCAGGTCTCCTCACACTGCTGGTGTGTTCCATTTTTTGTCATAGGGTGCTGGCAGATTACGGGCCTCCCATAGCTGCTGCCAGGCCCCTAATCTGCCATGGGCCCCTATACCGCCTCCTCATGCTGCTGCCAGGTCCAGAGTCTCTCATGGGTCCCTGTACGGCCTCCCATTGCTGCTGTCTCCATCGCCACACTCTGCCATGTGCCACTTTCAGGTCTCCTCACACTGCTGGTGGGTTCCATTTTTTGTCATAGGGTGCTGGCAGATTACGGGCCTCCCATAGCTGCTGCCAGGCCCGTAATCTGCCATGGGCCCCCGTACCGACTCCTCATGCTGCTGCCAGGCCCGTAATCTGTCATGGGCCACTGTTGTCGCTTGTTGGCATATTCCGCTCGTTCAGATGCTCCTTCTCCTGCTACTCCTCTTCACGGATTCCGTCAGCAGTCTTTCTTGGAATCCGTTTCCAAGAGACAACAGTTTGCGAGCACGCACCCGACGGTGCAGAAGCTGAACGTCCTCCTGTCCAAGTTGCTGCTGCCAGGCTCGTAATCTGTCATGCGCCCCTGTACCGCCTCCTCATGCTGCTGCCAGGTCCAGAGTGTGTCATGGGCCCCCGTACCGACTCCTCATGCTGCTGCCAGGCCCGTAATCTGTCATGGGCCCCTGTACCGCCTCCCCATGCTGCTGCCAGGTCCAGAGTGTGTCATGGGTCCCTGTACGGCCTCCCATTGCTGCTGCCAGGCCCGTAATCTGCCATGGGCCCCTGTACCGACTCCTCATGCTGCTGCCAGGCCCGTAATCTGTCATGGGCCCCTGTACCGCCTCCTCATGCTGCTGCCAGGTCCAGAGTGTGTCATGGGTCCCTGTACGGCCTCCCATTGCTGCTGTCTCTATCGCCACACTCTGCCATGTGCCACTTTCAGGTCTCCTCACACTGCTGGTGGTTTCCATTTTTGTCATAGGGTGCTGTATGGCCTCCCATTGCTGCTGCCTCCACCGCCACACTGTGGCTCCACACTCTGGTTTTGGCCCCGTGACTGCCCAAATGAGTGAAGTGTGCGGTGATTCTAAGATCGACGGCACTCATCTGCATGTCATACTGACTGACAGTATTATTTCTCTTCCCCAGCAGACTCCAAGGGCATTTAAATTAAAGGTACAGTGTTCTGCACTAATATTAAGTCTCTCTGAAGCCTAGAAACACCCTTTTTTAAGTTAAATTCACAGCGAATTTATTCGACTCGAATCGAATATTGTCCACGAATTCGCCGAATCAGTCGAATCGAATTTTTCATTTCTTCGCTCATCTCTAGTTATCTATATCACAAATATGATCTTTGACTGGTCCAGGCCAGCAGGGGGGCCCAGGCAGCTAAGTGAATCATATTTGGGCAGGGAGGGTGATCAACAGCTGAAAGCAGGCTTTTTGCCCTCTCCCTCCCACCAGCTTTCAGCTGCTACAGAGAGAGCCATACAGGGGATCTATTCTAGTATTTGCCCCCCCCACACCGCACCCTAACTCTGCATCATATGTTTCCCCCTGCTGCCCAGACCCCCCTGTTTGACCCCCCCAGTGCTGCTGGCTTCCCTCCTCTCCTTCCTGCTGGCAACTGCAATAAATAATAGGATCCTTTAGGATGGACAGTTGGTGAAGGGTCCGGTAAATGTGTCATATTTGCCAGACCTTTTCCTGATCGGTACAGATCGCTCACTGTGTTCATTCATAACTGAAACATAGTAAATCGTGTTTATTTGGGGGTCAGTGTCAGGTTGGCTCTATGGGACCCCGTGGTTTCTAACCACGACGCCCAGAAGAAGCAGCATAGAAGATGCCAGCACCAGTGAGAAAGATTGGACTGTTGAATCAGAGGTAAGTATTGGGGATTTGTAGTTCTGCTTTAAAATGTTACTAAACCCCTGACCCTGCATTCACTATAGCTGGTCTCCCAGGACCCCGCATTCACTATATCTGCTCTCCCAGGACCCCGCATTCACTATATCTGCTCTCCCAGGACCCTGCATTCACTATAGCATTCACTATATCTGCTCTCCCAGGACCCTGCATTCACTATATCCGCTCTCTTCGGACCCTGCATTCACTATATCTGGTCTCCCCGGGCCCTGCATTCACTATATCTGGTCTCCCCGGAACCTGCATTCACTATATCTGGTCTCCACGGACCCTGCATTCACTATATCTGGTCTCCCCGGACCCTGCATTCACTATATCCGCTCTCCCCGGACCCTGCATTCACTATATGTGGTCTCCCAGGACCCTGCATTCACTATATCCGCTCTCTCCGGACCCTGCATTCACTATATCTGGTCTCCCCGGACCCGGCATTCACTATATCTGGTCTCCCAGGACCCTGCATTCACTATATCCGCTCTCTCCGGACCCTGCATTCACTATATCTGGTCTCCCCGGACCTGCATTCACTATATCTGGTCTCCCCGAACCCGGCATTCACTATATCTGGTCTCCCAGGACCCCACATTCACTATATCTGGTCTCCCAGGACCCTGCATTCATTATATCTGGTCTCCCACAGTACACAGAACATGAAAATGCAATTATTTTAGTAAACATAAACTGCTAAATACCTTTTCTCATCAGCAGTTAGACCAGTCCTGTGGCTTCTATCAGTGTTCATCCAAGCACTAGCTAAAGCTTGTAGGAAGAGTTTTCGTTCTTCTCTAGGAAGATGCAAACCCCCTGACCTCTGTCTGACCAGTGCTGATTGGCTCTGTGCTTATCACTCTCCCAAGAAAAAAAAAAAAAAACCTCTCTAGCAATACACACCAAACTGAGCATGTGCAAAATGCTTACGGTTCAGTCTGTCTTATCAGGAGATGAGAGGTGGTCGCTTGAACAAAGGGAGGAACAGAGCAATCAGGATCAAACGGCCTTTTTACACAATGCAGAGGGTTAACCCCTTAGGTCCCTCAGTGAGTATAACAAGCATGCTTTACTGCATATACAGACTGATTTTACTGTTGTGGGTTTAGTAACACTTTAAGCCCACCTTGGGGTGTCTTCAATGCTACTTGAAGCTTTGCGAATCATGGCCTGGGTGTCGCAGCTTTTGTAATCCTTCTGCCAAGCCAATCCCCCTTATCCACTTGGTCTGTTTACAAAGCAAAAGTGCGTCTGGCATTTAAATGGCTTATTAAAATGAACAGCAAGAAAAATAACTGCGAATCGAATAGCCTTGGATCTTCTCCAACAGCCATCTGCTTTTGGTTTAGGCATCATCTATTAAATATCCGTACACGGATAATGCAAAGGTTAAAAGGAAATTTGGCAGCTGCTGTGTGTACAAACAGCAATGCTACAGATTCAGGTACCATTTGTGCGCAACGCAAGGAATTTTCTTTTGAATATCAATTTTTTATTTTTTTTTATATGATATACAAAGTAGAATTTATTAGAACAGATTTTGTTTAAAGATTGAATTTGTTTGTCTTACCAAATGTTGCTTGTTGGCTTGAACCCGCTAGGCGGAAATTGCAGCTCAGAATAGATTTTGGATTTTGGATGACAAACAAGCGATGGCCATTTACAATACTCAGTGAAAGACCGTCAAAAGGATTGTCAATGTTATTATGCTGAACAGTATTATCAAAAAGGAGAAATGGAAAAATAAAGAAAGAAAATCCATTTGCTCACATCACATTTCAATTCCATCGTGTTTGTCTGAAATATCAAAAGAGTTTACAATATGAACTCTGTACCAAAGGAAACTATTTACTTGAATTTTGTGACCTCCTTACATACGATCAGGATATTGATTTATGGAAGAGGCAAGAAATTTGAAATTTGGGGGGCAAATACTAGAATAGATTATTAACAGTTCTTTAATATTGAACTTCAGGCAGACATAAAGACACATATTATTCCTCTATGTAATCAATAATACCTCATTAAAGAGTAACTCCACTTTTGTTGAAGAAAAAAAAAAAACAAGCCCCCTCTGGGTTACCAATGTACATTGCAGGGATTTTAACCACTTCAAGTCCGGACACTTTCACCCCCTCGCTATCCAGGGCAATTTTCAGCTTTCAGCTGAAATAAATTGGGGTAGAGAATTCCAGAGGATGGGGGAAGCTCTGGAGAAGTCCTGGAGATGAGCATGGGAGGAGGAGACAGGGGAGCTAGAGAGCAGGAGGCCGTGCGTGGAGCGGAGAGGACAGTTTGGGTGGTATTTTTTGTTTTTGTTGTACTGTGCCATGTATTGTCCCCCCTATTGTACAGCGCTGAGCAAACCCTTTGGTGCTATATAAACTCGATGTAATAATAATAATAATAATAATAATATTTGGAGACAAGATTGGTGATGCAATTTGGGGCAGAGTTATAAATGGCTTCATATGTTAAATATGGGTGGGGGGAGAAAAAAAGGCCAGTCTTCTCTTTTAACATAGCACCCAAGCAGGGAAACTGTTAACCACTTCCAGTCCGGACACTTTCACCCCCTTCCTGTCCAGGCCAATTTTCAGCTTTCAGCTCTATCACACTTTGAATGGCAATTGCGCGGTCATGCAACACTGTACCCATATGAATTTGTTTGCATTTTTTTGAGACAGATAAAACTTTATTTTGGTGGTGTTTATTCACCACTGTGATTTTTTTTTCGCTATATAAATGAAAAAGTCCAACAATTTTGAAAAAAAGTGTTTTTCTTATAAAATTTTGCAAATAAATAATCTGTCTTCATAAATCTTGGCCAAAATGTATTCAGTTATCTTTTTGGTAAAAAAAAAAAATAACCCAAATTAGTTTATAACCCAAAATTATAATTTTTCAAAACAATGTTTTACATTTTTATTTTATTTTTTTATATTATTATTTTTTTTTTTACATACTGCCACCCTAGCAGTACAGTGTCACCATACTTGTGGAGGTTGATGAAGATTTTTTTTTTTTTATACTGATTGCTTTTACACCCATAAAGGCTGTAAAAGCAATAATTTTTCCTTCTCTTTGGCTGCATTCTTGCTCTTGTAGACTGAGAGAAGAGACACCCTGAAAGGGAACGCCTAATTATTATTATACAGGATTTATATAGCGCCAACAGTTTGCACAGCGCTTTACAATATGAGGGAGACAGTAAAATTACAACACATTTCAGTACAGGAGGAATAGGAGGGCCCGGCTCGAGGAGCTTACAATCTAAAGGAAGGAGGAGGTGATACAAAAGGTGATAGCTGCGGGAGATGATCTGGTGGAGGTGATTCATGTACAGTTCTTAGGTGGAGGTGGGGTAGGCTTCCCTGAAGAGGTGAGTTTTCAAAGATCGCCTAAAGGCAGACAAGGTGGGGGATAACCGGACATGCTGTGGTAGGAAGTTCCAGAGGATGGGAGAGGCTCTGGAGAAGTCCTGGAGGCAAGCGTGGGAGGAGGTGATGAGGGAGCTAGAGAGGGATATATCTTGACAGCTTGACAGGTATCTCTCTCTAATGCTATTCCTACTCTCTTTCTATGCAGCAGAGTCCTGTGCCTATTTTATTCCCACACTCCGGTCATAGCAGATCTCCACTATTTATGGAATCTTCAGTCAAGATGGTCACTCAAATCTCACAGAATATCCAATTGGATTATTGTCCTTCCCAAGATGGCTGCCTGGAGCCCATAGCAGGAGACAATAATTCCTCAAAGGGTTCCTGCCAGTTTGAATAAATATATTTAGGATTTATATAGCGCCAACAGTTTTCTCAGCACTTTACAATATAAAGATCCTATTCTAGCTCTAGATTCGATCTATCTGTAAAAAGTGTTTATTTATTCAAACTGCCACAGTGCCACCATCAGGTTGGAGGACATAATAATAATAGTAGTAAGCAAACTTAAATAAATAAATAGACAAAAATATAAAGTCCCATACACCTAAAATCCAAAGTAAAGTCCAAATGTCCAAAAAAATCTTTGCAAGTGATATCCCAATAAATCTTTATCCCCAGATCAGATTGGTGATATATGCCAGAAAATCTTCAAATACCTCAAAGAAAAAAATCTCAACATAGTATATTACCCCAAATATATTAGAATAAAGTGCCACACGTGTCACATGCAGATACAAAAAAAAAGGTGCCACAGCAATCGTGAGATCTCAGAGCTAATAGTTCAATTAGTAACTCCACTGCACACAATATAAAAAGTGCATAATTACCCCAACATAGATAAAATCAGCATAGAATCCATAGTATAGATGAAAATGCCTCCAAACATAGTTCTATCATTTTCTCCAGCCATTTCCCATAGACCTCATAAACAAACCAGGGATCAATATGTGTATTAAAAGATAAACATATTTTATTGTAGCAACTTACATTGAAATTTGATGAAAACAGCTTCCATATAGTGAGATAGTCCAAAAAGACCCCACTCCCTTAGCGGTAACTCTTTTTAAATCCCCTTATCACTCAGAAGGAGAGCTAGGCAAACGTGGAAATCTCCAGGGTTGGAACAACCGCGTGTTCCAGAACCCAAAATGGCCGCCACGGCACTTTCGGAAAAAAGTCAATACGTCACCACGTCACGTGCCCCGGACACGTTTCGTCACATCTGGACTTTTTCAACAGGGATCCCTGTTGAAAAAGTCCTGCGTAACATAAGAGCGCAAGAGGATTTTGTATATTACCTTTTTTTTTGTATCTGCATGTGACATGTGTGGCACTTTATTCTAATATATTTGGGGTAATATACTATGTTGAGATATTTTGATTTGAGGTATTTGAAGATTTTCTGGAGTATACCACCAATCTGATCTGGGGATAAAGATTTATTGGGATATCACTTGCAAAGATTTTTTTGGACATTTGGACTTTACTTTGGATTTTAGGTGTATGGGACTTTATATTTTTGTCTATTTATTTATTTAAGTTTGCTTACTACTATTATTATTATTTTTGTACTTCAGGGGAAGGAATGTTAAGTAACTTATTGGGGTTCTGGTAGAGGAAGTGAGTGCTAATTTTTGTATTGAGGTTGGAGGACATACTGCAGCCCCCGCCTGCATATACAGGTATATCTTATATACAGTACCTGCCTAATGTTAAGTTTTAGGGAAAAATGCAGACAGATTCGGGACCGCAGGAGGGACTGTTAGAGCAATGATGACAAGTAGCATGACTTAGTGGTTAACACTGTAGATTGGTAGGGCGATGACTATCATCAGGCTGATATATACAGTGTATATACAAAAAATAAATAAATAAATAAAATGAACAATAAATAAATAATATCTATATCTATATATATATATATATATATATATATATATATATAAATATTTTATATATATATATATATATATATATATATATATATATAAATATTTTATATATATATATAAATATTTTATATATATATATATATAATAATTATAATACGGTTACAGTAACGCGCACACATAAAATTCTAATGGCAATCTGACTGAGAAGGGGGGATCAGGCACTGCTTCTCTATGATGGTCTGTCTGCTGCAGGAATTACACAGCTGGCCCAGTGAGGTGAATGAGTGAGTGAAGGAGATGGTTTATTGCTATATCCCTGGGGAAGATAGGCTTTCATAGTCCTCATTCATCTTCCAGGCTCGGCAGGGAAATCTGCTTCTAGTGCACTGATACAGATTATTATGTAAATGCACCATTGTAGTAATGAATTTGGATGCAATATGTACTCCATATCAGCCATTTGTAATAGTTCAAACAATGGAGCTGTTGGTCTACTCAGTGAAACATGCTATCTTTATTCTCTCTAATGTCCCAAGTGTTTTAAGCTTGATGTAGCCAGTGTTTAAATAATAGCCCTTCTGTGCTATGCGCAAACTGCTAAGGTATTTGTAGCAGGGACAACCTGGACACAATGTGCCAATGATAACAGCTCTTTCTTATCATATTTACCTTATTAATGATAATATCATTGTTATTATTAATTGTTATTACTGGTTTTCATTTTTGCTGTAATTGACGACTAGAGCCCTTTCTTCCCATTAATTCCAAAAATATAACGTTGTTAAATGATTATAATTATTATTAATATTATTACTCATGCATACTATTACTAAAGGTCATTTTTCAGTAGCTGACAATGATTAAAGCTTTTCTGTTCCATGGTTTCTGTATTATTGTTGTTATTATTTGATACCTTAGATTGTACCCCCTTGAGGGTTAGGGACTGATGTGAATGTACAATATATATGTAAAGCGCTGTGTACATTGACTGCGCTATATAAGTACCTGAAATAAATAAATAACGATAGGTGATCATATATACAGTATATGCATTTATTTGTATCTATTATATTTAATACCTAAGATTGTTATTATTATTATTATTATTATTATTATTATTATGCATGATTTTCATAGCACCAACAGTTTGCTCAGCACTTTACAATATAAAGATCCTATTCTAGATCTAGATTCGATCTGTCTGTAAAAAGTGTTTATATACCATGAGAGACTTCTGTTGGCCAGAAATGAATAGTAAATCAAATATACAGGAATTTAGTAGTTAGAGATGGTCTTGCGATGGATTATAGAGAGAAGGAGTTAGTAAAAGATCAGGATAATTGATATTCTAAAAAATGTTTTTTATATATATATATATATATTTATTTATTTTAGGTACTTATATAGCGCTGTCAATTTACGCAGTGCTTTACATATATATTGTACATTCATATCAGTCCCTAACCCTCAAGGGGCGTACAATCTAAGGTCCCTAACTTACATTCATACATACACATACTAGGGACAATTTGGACAGGAATCAATTAACCTACCAGCATGTCTTTGGAGTGTGGGAGGAAACTGGAATACCTAGAGGAAACCCACGCAAAGAGAACATGCAAACTCCAGGCAGGTGGTGCCTTGGTTGGGATTCAAACCAAGGACCCTAATACTGCCAGGCGGAAGTACTAACCATTTAGCCACTGTGCTGCCCATACTATTAACCCTTTCATATAGTAGGTGGAGCTAATTACTATGCTGCTTAGCGCCATCTAAAGGCCAAATAGGGTTTTTTTTTGTTTATATATATATATATATATATATATATATATATATATATATATATTGGTGAGAAATATAATATACCATGATTGATATTTGATACTATAAGTATAATTATAGTATAGATATTGGACTCCTTCTTTTTTAATGTGTAATTTATTAGTTTTTGTAAAAAACATTTTTTTGAAAACTAATAAAATGTTTTGTAAAAAAAAAAAAAGCAACCTTTCTTGTTATTATTATTGTTATTGCTATTATAATTTTTTTGCTGTAACCAGCATAATGAAAGTTCTTTCTTCCCACTGTTGCTATATTATTAATACAATTGGTATTATTATTATTATTATTATTATAAATAGCATTATTAGTATTATATATTGCTATTACTATTGTTCATTTTTGCAGGGACAACCTGTGAAAACATGCCATACTTAACAATGATTAAAGTCCTTTATTCCCATTGTTGCTATTATAATAATAATAATAATAATGGCAAACAATAATAATAACACATACTTATATTATAATACTTATACATATTATTATTATTAGTAGTAGTAGTAGTAGTAGTAGTAGTAGTAGTAGTAGTAGTAGTAGTAGTATCATTAATAATATTAATAATAACAATAATATTTTTAATAATAATAATACTATTTATAAGTATTATAATATGTGTCATTATAATCAGTATAATCAGTCAGTATAATAAATATGTGTCATTATTATTGTTTGATTTAGACTTGGCTAAAGAATAAAGCCAAATGTTTTATTATTATTATTATTAGTAGTAGTAGTAGTAGTAGTAGTATTATATATTGCTATTATTATTGTTCACTTTTGCAGGGACAACCTGTGAAAAAATGCCATACTTAACAATGATTAAAGTCCTTTATTCCCATAGTTGCTATTATAATAATAATAATAATGGCAAACAATAATAATAACACATACTTATATTATAATTCGTATACATAGTATTATTATAAATATTATTATTATTAGTAGTAGTAGTCGTAGTAATAGTATTATTATTATTATTATTATTAATAATAACAATAATATTTTTAATAATAATAATACTAATAATAATAATACTATTTATAAGTATTATAATATAAATATGTGTCATTCTTATTGTTTGATTTAGACTTGGCTAAAGAATAAAGCCAAATGTTTTATTATTATTATTATTATTATTATTAGTAGTAGTAGTATTAGTATTATATATTGTTATTATTACTATTGTTCATTTTTGCAGGGACAACCTGTGAAAACATGCCATACTTAACAATGATTAAAGTCCTTTATTTCCATAGTTAATATTGCATATAATAATAATAATAATGGCAAACAATACTAATAACACATAATTATATTATAATACTTATAAATGTTATTATTAGTATTAGTAGTAGTATTAGTAGTAGTAGTATTAACAATAATGATATTAATAATAATAATAATTGTTATAATAATAATACTATTTATAAGTATTATAATATAATTATGTGTTATTATTATTGTTTGATTTAGACTTGGCTAAAGAATAAAGCCAAATGCCTCTCCATGCTGCTGTCCATGGGTGGTTCCATTAGATAACTTATTGTTATTATTATTATTGTTATTATTCCCACACATTTTCTATTATTATTATTAATAATAATAATAATAATAATAATAATGCTATTATTTGTTATTCATATTGTTCATTTTTTTCTAACTGTCAACAATTAAAGCCCTTACTTCCCATAGTTATATTATTACTATTATTATTACTATTTTTATGATCTATTATTATTATTATTTTTGATTAATAATGCGGTACAAAGCTGTGCTAGTGTTGATTTAGACTTGGCTAAAGAATAAAGCCAAATGCTGCTGTCCATGGGTGGTTCCATTATACACCTAAGACAGTTTGGGGTCGATTTAGTAAAACTGTAGAGCGCAAAATCTGGTGCAGTTGTGCATGGCAGCCAATGAGCTTCTAACTTGAGTTTGTTCAATGAAGCTTTGAGAAAAAAACCTGGAAGCTGATTGGTTTCTACGCAGAGCTGCACCAGATTTTGCGCTCTCTAGTTTTTTTTTTTTTTCTTTAATTTAAATGTTTATTTATTTTCCAAATAATATACACATTTCTTCATTATTTTCATACAAAAATCATTTTCCAAACCATTAATTACTTTTCTTCCTATGTTTTATTCCCTTTACCTCCCCGGCCCCTGTCTAAAAACCCCACCACCCCCCTCAGTTTACCCCCCTCCCCATTAATGAACCCTCCCACTCTGCATAATTCTATTAACTCTTTCCTAAATAGTATATACATATACTTCCTCATCTTTCTCATTACTACTTCATATATTTCACTACAAAATCTTCCCATTTTCTCCACTTCTTACAAAATAGCCCCATCTTGTCTTCTTGCGTATAATATAATTTCTCCATCTTACATATCTGATTCGTTCTCTCTACCCAATCTTCCTCCCTCGGCACCTCTGGTCTATGCCAAAACCTAGGAATCAGACCTTTTGCCGCATTCAGGTAATGCCATACACCAGAGTCCTTATATTTATTTACTGATAAATCTGTACTATGTAGTAGACACACCTCTGGGTTCAATCCTATTTTTATCCCTGTGATTGTCTCTATTAATTGAACCATTTTCTCCCAGAAGGCTTGAATCATTGGGCACTCCCACCATAAATGATATAAGGTACCTATCTTTCCGCATCCCCTCCAACACTCTGGTGTATTTTCCCCACTCATCATGTGTTCCACATTTGGTGCAATGTGCCATCTCGTTAAACATTTATAATTTACCTCCACCTCTCTCATGCTTATATTCTCATGTATTAATCTATATATTTTCCTTTGTTTATCTTCATCTATCTCTATTTCCAAATCTCTTTCCCATTTTGCTATATACATTGGCTTTGTGTGTGTGTCTAACTCGGTGAGAATCTTATATACCTTAGCTGTGCCCCGTTTCCCATCTCCACGTGCATCCAACAACCTCTCAAACAAATTCCAGTCCTTTCTCAGTCTCAAAGGTTTCGGAAGGTTTCTAACAAAGTGTTTTAATTGGTGATATCTCCACTCGTCTATTTTAATAAAAAGTTCCCTTTTATCCTTTTCCAAATCCTTAAGTGTTCTTAATTCCTGACCATCCATTATATCTCTCAATTGAATATCCTCTTTTTTTAACCATTTTCCTATACTCTCCTCCCTACCTGGGGGGAAATAGTCTGTGTTCCTAAGTGATATTAATTGTGAATTAAATTCCCATTTCATAAATTTGTGCAATTTATCCCAAACCTTTAAAATGTTCAATGTGAAAACACTCGTGGAATCTTTTAAACCTCTATATTTTGCTGGTGCCCATATAGTTTTACTCAAGGTAGTTCCACTTAATTCATTCTCAATCTTAACCCACCTTTTCCCCTCTGGGTTATGTGTCCAGTCATACATTCTCGCTAAGACTACTGCTCTATAGTACCTCTTGATATCTGGCATTCCCAATCCTCCCTTCCTATTTCTGCTCAGCAAGTCATATGATATTCTAGCTTTTTTATTTTTCCATATATATCTTGTTAACATCTTTTTTATTACTTTAAAAAATACCTCCGGGATTTTAACTGGGACCATCTGAAATTTATACAGGATTTTAGGTACAATTACCATTTTTATCAGATTTATACGCCCTATCCAAGATTGCCGCTTCCCAATTTCCTTAATTCTTCCTTAATCTCATTTAAGAGTGGGATATAATTTAACTTGTACAGGTTCATATATGAAGCAGATAATTTAACCCCTAAGTATTTTATCTCTCTATTTTTCCATATAAAAGGGAATTCTTTTTGTATTTTTTCTTTTTCGCTATTTGGAAGATTTACGTTTAAAATCTCAGTTTTTGTTGGGTTGATTTTCAGGTTTGATAACTCCCCATAATCTTTTAAGCTCTTCATTAAATTCGGAAGTGTTATCCTCGGATTTCCCACATAAAACAACAGGTCATCCGCAAGGGCTGCCACTTTATGTTCGTCTCCTCCTATCTGCACCCCTGTTATATCTATATTCTTCCTAATTGTTGGCAGTAAAGGTTCCAACGACAGTACATACAGCATTGGGGACAGTGGACATCCCTGTCTAGTTCCATTTGACATTCCTATAGTTTCCGACCTCTCCCCATTAACTATAATAACCGCGGAAGGTTCTCTGTACAACTTTCCTATCCACTCTCTCATTCTTGCTCCCAATCCTAAAGTCTCCAGAGTATCCACCATAAAGCTCCAGTTTACTCTATCAAATGCCTTTTCAGCATCAATCAAAAGCACCACTACCGGAGTTTTCCCCTTTCTAGCCTTCTGGATAAGCAACAGAGTTCTCAACCCGTTGTCTCTACCCTCCCTCCCTGGTACAAATCCCACCTGGTCCACTTGGATCCATTCTGGCATTAGATCTTTTAGTCTATTTGCTAGAACCTTTGCGTATAACTTAGTGTTGATGTTCAGAAGTGATATCGGTCTGTAGCTAGAGCATTGAGAGGCATCCTTCCCCTCCTTTTGGATTAGTATCACATGGGCCTGTAAAGATTCCCGCCTCATCTCCATCTCTCTTCCCAGCGCATTCATATATTTCTCCATTTTAGGTAGTAACAAGTCACTATATTTTTTATAGTACCTCACTGTATAACCGTCTGGGCCTGGGCTTTTCCCCTTTATGGTACATTTTAATGCACTTTTTATTTCTTCCTGCGTAATTTCCATATCTAGGGAATTCAATTGATCCTCACTTAGCTTCGGTAGTCCTGCATTCTTTTTTCTCTAGTGTCTTTCCCACTTATATTTACTGGATCTAGGGAGGCAATATTATACATCTTACTATAGTATTCTTTGAACACCTTTGTGATCTCTTTGGTAGAATAAACTGTACTCTCTAGTTTTAGTAAATCAACTCCATGGCGTGTTACTGGCTAGATCACTAGGTGAGAATAAAGGAAAGAAAAGCCTAATAAAAGAAAACTACATTTCTGTTTTGAGGTTCAATTCTGCTTTAAGGTAACACCCCTCTAAAACCCCCATTCATTTTCCTGTAAACCTCTCCTGAAGCTGTTTACACGGACAACAACAGAGTCAAACTACCGCAATGAAAACGGACATTTAGTTAATAGGAATATGCAAATACTGTTACGGTTTTTGCCTTGGAGCCCAAAGGTTAAGTCTCCTGTCTCAAATGGGCGCATTGACTGTAAATACGGAAAGTCTTGTGGGGTTTTTATTTCTGTGCACACAGAGAAAACCACAAATAGATTTCAAAGTGGCTCTTCAAGTTGAAGCATCCACCAGGAAGGGGGGCGACGTGCCAGGATTCATCTTTAAATCAATCCTCTGAGTATTGGCTCATCAATACATTATGTGAATGAGATCCTAATGATTTCTAATAGATAACAGTCCCAAAACTGCAAATTCCAGCCATTATTGATGTCCATCAGAGCTTCTTCTAACAAGTCAGGTCAGCTAAAGTATTTAGATGACATGCTCCTCTCAGCAGTGTGATAGGTCAATGAGATCACATCGATTGGAGCTGTGGAGAATCTCTTGATTATTTTCCCAGAGGTTCAAGGAAAAGAAATGCAGCAAATGGGGTCTTATTAGTGCTACAGATTGAGATTCCACTGCTGGCCTCCAAAGCTCATCTGTTGGTAAGGCAGAGAAATTAGGCCTGAATACAACAGACTGCTTCAGACTAGGAAGAAAACTGGCTGTGATGATCAGCAAATGCACCACTGAAACATTTTTGTTCTTACTAAAGTTTCAATACAGCCAAATAATAATAATAATAATAATAATAATTAAAAAAAAAACAATAAATGATATTATGTATCTATTAAAAATCAAGAAATTTATTTTAAATACAATAGAGGAACTTGGATACCTTTTTGTGACATCAAAACCTATATTTTTATATGCAATAAATAATGTTGATGTTGAATCTCACTGGAGTTGCTTTACTAATACTGGAGAGTGCAAAAGCTGGTGGAGCTGTGCTTGGTAGCCAATCAGCTTCTAACTTCAGCTTGTTTAATTAATCTCCCTAGCGGACTGATTATGTCAGGGGCGGACTGACCATTTGGAAACTCGGGCACTGCCTGAGGGCCCGGGGACAGTAGGGAACCCCATGAGATGCCCCTGGTACCTTTTTCATAGGCTTTTTTGAGTTTGGGCAAGGACACAGGGGCCCCATGATCCCCTATTGCCCGGGGGCCCCATGAGTTGTCAGTCCGCCCCTGGTCTCAACCTGCAACCTCTGCTCTGTCTGGAGATGTCTCTTTTTGCTGAGGCACCTGGAATACTGGACAGCTCCCTGGACAATTCCTTGAATGATCCTGCCTTGAACTTTGTCTTGAACCTTGAACCTTTGCTTCTCCAATGCACTGTCTATTAAAGCCATGTCTTTGTGCTTCTTGTTTGCCAGATTATTGTGCTCTCTGTGGGCATAATCTCACCCTTGCAAGGACACAGGGGCCCCATGATCCCCTATTGCCCGGGGGACCCATGAGTTGTCAGTCCGCCCCTGGTCAGTATTTCTGGGCTCAAAGCAGTACATTTTTTTGCATGGAAATATGGTGTTTTTTTATTGTAGGCCTGTAATTTTTAGGAATAACTCACTGAAATCTGTCCGAACAAGAGTCTAGTAAACATCCCGGGTAGGATAAAATTTGAAACACAAAATCATATATTATAATATAATAAATAATCATAAAAAATAATAATATTATAATAATAAATTTAATTCAACAATGTAATCAAACCAAAAACACTGAAATTTGAAATAGAGCGCCAAGTTCGCACATCGCTGAGCTTAGTCGCAAAATCGTTTTCAGTGTCTGATGACGAATTTCCCCCATGAATCATTATCACTCAATTCTGCAAGTGGTTCTGATTTACTATCGCTGTTCTCTAGCCAGTCTAAAACCGATTTTGACCTAAAGGGACACTTTTTGGATGCCATGGACGTTTCTCAGTTTCCAGGCAGAAAGAACAGTAAAAATGCAGGCAGGGCGCAGGACAAAGCACTCGGGACAAAATGTATGTGAAATGGTTTGATACAGTAATGTTATACTATGAGATTTTAGTGTATTAAGTGAATGTCACTTTTTAATTTTTTAATTTCCCGGTTCTGAATCCCGTAAGTCCCGTATGTTCCGACGCTCGCAGGGACCGGAACCCGGAAGACGGATGCCGGCATCGGCTGGAGGACATTGCTGGGGACTCTGCAGGGGGGACATCGCGGGAGCGCAGGACAAGGTAAGTGAAACAGGGAACCCAGAGCAACACTGCAGTGTATTCCCAAGTGTAGCTCGGGTTTACCGCTTCTGGTACTGAAAGTTAACCCCGAGCTACACTCAGGAATACCTCCAGGGGGGTTAAGCTTTGACGATAAAATCTGGAAGCTGATTAGTTGCTATGCAAAGATAGAAAATTAAATGAACCCCATAGCGTGTGTTTATTCTACTGATGGTTCTCCTGGTCTGTTCTCCCATTTTATTTAGTCATCTGATCAATGATTGCCATTTCTTTTGTAAGGCAACAACTTGGCTTGTAGGGTCCCACTGGGGACAGCCTTATGTGCGTGCTCCTGGAAGAGACTTTCCTACTTTTCTGCATGCTTGGGTGGAGCGCATGTACAATATGGCACACTCGGGTGATGAGCATAGCGCACTGTGGCCAGGGTTCTTAACAGTTTGCCTGCTTGGGTGCTATGTTAAAAGAGAAGAGTGGCCTTTTTTTCTCCCCCAACCATATTTAACATATAAAGCCATTTATAACTCTGCCCCAAATTGCATCACCAATCTTGTCTCCAAATATCACCCAAACTGTCCTCTCCGCTCCACGCACGGCCTCCTGCTCTCTAGCTCCCTTGTCTTCTCCTTCCATGCTCATCTCCAGGACTTCTCCAGAGCCTCCCCCATCCTCTGGAACTCTCTACCCCAATCTATTAGACTATCACCTACTCTACCCACTATCTCTTCAGGGAAGCCTATCCTGCCCTCAGCTAATAACGGAATCTTCTACTCCTCCTACCAGTCCATCCCCCACAGTTACTACCTTTTGTATCACCAGCCCCTCCCTCTTAGATTGTAAGCTCCAAGGATCAGGCCCTCCTAACCCTCTTGTATTGAGCTGTATTGTTGCTGTATTGTCTCCCATTATATTGTAAAGTGCAGAGCAAACTATTGGTGCTATATAAATCCTGTATAATAATTATAATATTTACCTAGGTGGATGCTCTAAGGGTGAGAACTTAGCGATCACATGACCACTGATCACTAGGTCGCACAGCCACTCTGAGCTGTCTGCTCTGCCCCCCCACAGAGCTCACTGGAGTGCTGGGCTGTGGAGGGGGAGGGAGAGGTTGCCTCAGGCTCTCAGCGGCTCGATCTCAGACTCTGGGGTGGATCTCGACTTTGAAGTTCGGCTCTGGACCAGCTGAGTGACATCAGCTGACAGCAAGCTTCAGCCATGCTGTTGGTTGAAAGCGTGTCTCAGGAGCGCAGAACAAACTGCACTCCTATGATCCACAGGAGACGTACAGACAAAAGGTCTGTACTTCTTGAAGGCTGCACAGCCGCAGTGCCGCTGGAGTCAGTTGGGGGCTTGTAGAACAAAAGTGCAGTTGTCACAGTCAGAGGTAAGGTCCAGAAGCTATAGGAGTAGAGAGACTCCCACCAACCAGCAGGATAGGTACACAAGCATGCTAAGTATTAATTGGTGTCCACCAGAGCTCATGATGATAGAGATGGGTATTGCTGCATTTTAGTACCAGGTTGTGGTTCTCAGGAATGACCCACCAGGAGGTGAGCAAGTCCGGTAGCAGATATATCAGGTAGGGAAGTAGAAACACAGTCAGTAAACAAGCCAAAGGTCAGTAACAAGTAGTTGCATGTCGGCAGCGGTGTATTTAGTTGTTTTGCTGTCCTAGGCAACACAAAAATCAGAGCCTGACACCAACCAACACCAGTGGCCAACAACACCCGTGCCCCACCCAAGAGAGCCTTCCACTAACAGCAACCCCTCCCTGGAAACAGAGCGAAAGACACTCACCTTCACAGCTCCAGACATCCCTGGGCTCTGCATACACCATCAAGCAGCCTCTCTCAGATCCCACCTGGTCCCCATGCCGCATATGTCCCTTCGTGCTACCCCCCTTAAAAATGCCACCCTAGGCAAATGCCTTGTTTGCCTTGTGGTAAATAAGCCCCTGCATGTCGGGATAAAGCAGAAGCATAGTCAAGATACAAGCCGAAGGTCTGTAGCATTGATACCGAAGGCAGCAGGAGTGACAAGGGTGGGATTATGCCCACAGAGAGCACTATAATCTGGCAAACAAGAAGCACAAAGACATGGCTTTAATAGACAGTGCACTGGAGAAGCAAAGGTTCAAGGTTCAAGACAAAGTTCAAGGAAGGATCATTCAAGGAATTGTCCAGGGAGCTGTCCAGTATTCCAGGTGCCTCAGCAAAAAGAGACATCTCCAGACAGAGCAGAGGTCGCAGGTTGAGACCAAGGGCGGACTGACAACTCATGGGGTCCCCGGGCAATAGGGGATCATGGGGCCCCTGTGTCCTTGCCCAAACTCAAAAAAGCCTATGAAAAGGTACCAGGGGTATCTCATGGGGCCCCCTATTGACCCCGGGCCCTCGGGCAGTGCCTGAGTTTCCAAATGGTCAGTCCGCCCCTGATTGAGACCCAGGTCCTCATAGTAACATTACAGCTGGCTAAGGGGTCAAGAAACATTCAATGTGAGCAATCCAGCCAGAGGCTCCAGTACGTGGAGGCTGTGTAACCTGGATTTTGTGGTGGAAATCATAATGTCAGCTAAGTGCGAGGCTCAAAAAAATGTTGTGGGCATTTATTGCCTTGCTTACAATTAAATAAGCTCAGAAGCACAGAGTATTTAGTAATACTTCAACTTCTTAATGTAAGGCTGCACTCCCCTTTGCAGTAGCACTCAGATTGAGAGCTGGAGTGCTAGTTCCTGGAGCCAATCAGATATCCTGCATTCAAAGGTTCTGGCAGGAGGAGAGATTGACCTCATCAGTCTGTTGGCGCTCCTTCATTGGCCTATAGAGGTTGGAGGCGAGGAGGTGACTTAGCCATGTAGCATAGCTGCAGTATAAAAATGTCACGTCACAATAGCGGGTGTGTATATCTCAGAACATGATTGTCAGAAATACAAATCGTTGGTGGGTAAGTATACAATTATTATTATTTTTTGCCTAATGATTAGTCTCAAATAATATATTTCTTTTACTGTTTACAGTACTCTTAATGCTCTTTTGAGGGCTGGGAGACAGTGAGGCTGTCATGGTTAGGGGTCAGGCTCCAAGACTAGTAGCTATAGCAGTCAGAGGTGTATCTACCACAAGGCAAACAAGGCATTTGCCTAGGGCAGCATTTTTCAGGGGGGCAGCACCACTCTCCGGAAGAAGTGACAGAAGAAGACACACATGCGGCATGGGGCGTGTGATCCGAGAGAGGCTGTGGGTTGCTTGACGGTGTATGCAGAGACTGACTCTCATTCCAGGGGATGTCTGGAGCTGTAAAGGTGGGTTTCTTTCTCTCTCTCACTGGGGAGAGGGGGAGGTAGTGGTGGTGGAAGGCTTTCTCGGGTGGGGGGTTAGTGTTGGTTGGTGTCAGGCTCTCTCCGTGGGGGGGGGGGGCAATTTTTGTGTTGCCTAGGGCAGCACAAAACCTAAATACACCACTGATAGCAGTAGAGAGGCTCTCACCAACCAGCAGGATAGGTATACATGCAGATAGAAAAAGAAATGCCATGGGGACTTTACAGAGTCATACTTAACAGGTTCAAAATATTGTATTTAAAAAAAAAAACATATAAAATCATTAGAGACAAACACATAGATTGTGATCAACAATACAATACATCAAAACTCTAAAATACAAGTTCTGATGAGAAAGCATTGATATGCTCACCACATTGTCGTTGGTGAAGATCTCTTCGGGACTTTTTCAAGATCTTTTCAGAACTTGTATTTTAGAGTTTTGATGTATTGAATTGTTGATCACGATCTATGTGTTTGTCTCTAATGATTTTATATGTTTTTTTTTTTAAATACAATATTTTGAACCTGTTAAGTATGACTCTGTAAAGTCCCCATGGCATTTCTTTTTCTTTCTATCTTTTTTTTTTTGATTTATTGTATTATTATTATTATACAGTATTAATTTAGAGCCAAAAAGTTTGCTCAGCGCTGTACATTATAGTGGGGGACAGTACATGAGACAGTACAGTAACAAAACAATACACGAGGGGTTCGAGGGCACTGCTCTTTCGAGCTTACAATCTAGGAGATTATTGATCATGATCTATGTGTTTGTTTTTAATGATTTTATATGTTTGTTTTTTTTTTAATGCAATATTTTGAACCCGTTAAGCATGACTGAGTAAAGTCCTCTGGGCATTTCTTTTTCTATCTGCATGCATACCTATCCTGCTGGTTGGTGGGAGCCTTTCTACTGCTATAGCTACTAGTCTTTGAGGAAGACTCCTAACCATGGCCCCTGGGCATTTCCTTTTCTCTTTACAAGCTTTGTCTACATACACTAGCCTAGAACCCTTTATACACAGTAGGTATACATGCAGGCCAACCTGGTGGATGACGCGGACTCACCTGAGGTTCAGGGGTATATACCAGAGCTCCTGATGGTGGAGATGGCTTTTGCTGCATGTTAGTACCAGGTCGCAGTCCTCAGAATCACCCCACCAGTAGGTGAGCAAGCCAGGGTCTAGTTGTGGATGTAGCGTAGTCAATAAAGAAGCCAAAGGTCAGTAACAAGTAGCTGCAGGTTGGGATCAAGCAGAAGCATAGTCAAAGAAAAAGCCAAAGGTCAGTAACAAGTAGTTGCAGGTTGGGATCAAGCAGAAGCATAGTCAAAGAAAAAGCCAAAGGTCAGTAACAAGTGATAGAAAAGATACAGATGGAAGCAGGAGAGACAAGAGCAAGATATTGGCTGAGAGAGCACAATAATCTGGTAAACGGGAAGTACAAAGGCATGGCTTAAATCAAGAAGTTCCTGGTAGGAGCAAAGATTCACAACAAACAAGGTTCAAGGCAGGATCACTCAAGGAATTGTCCATGGCACAATCCAGCATTTTAGGTGGTTCAGCAAGAAGAGATATCAACAGAGTTTGCAGGTTCAGATCCAGGTCCTGACAGAGGCTTATCCATTCATGTGCCATATTATGATTGATCAAAGAAAGGTAAAAAAAAAAAACCTATTCCAAGTATTTTATTGGCCACATTTGGCAATGCCGTCTTCTAATACTCTTCACTTTTACATAGTTTATACAACTTGCGTAGTTACAGCTAACATAATCCTTTACTAAACATCTCCTTTATCCTCAACAGAGTGAAATATCATTCATCAACTCATCATATATCAATAGAGGGTTTGTTCCATACAAGTAAGCTGAAAAAAAATTTACATTTTTTCAATTTATGTTTCTCCAACCTCCGGGCGGTGACAGAGAACAGATGTTGTCAATACAAACAGCCGTATTATGCTGTCTAGTGACATACTTGAGTGAATATAAATATGTCCATCCACATTGTGCAAGGGCAATCTCTATTTTATCTCAATTGTCTTTCTTTTGGAAGGACAATACCATTTCAAGCAAGTGATTTATGATTCGCCCATCAAGGTTGTGTATTCTTCCCTGTTAACCCATTTGTGACCAAGAAGACATGCAGAACGGTCCTTAGTTCCCAAAAGATTTCTGCTACTTGAAATCCATACCACATAATGCCTAAAGCTCATCTTCAGTCATAAAAAAAAAGAAAAAAATGTGATTCCAACTCCTACCTTTCCAAACCAGCCCTAGAAAATCACTATTTATTTATTTAATTAATTATTATTATTTTTTAAATTAGGCAAAAGACCCATTTTTTTTACCTAAAATCCACAGTTATATGACAGGCAAGGGCCAGAATTCATTTCTGATGTCTAGTGTTGGAGAGTTCTTCTTGTAGTGTCCATGCTGCTTTCTGATGCTATACCAGTTACTAATTGGCTGTCAGAAGAATTCACCACAGGGTCTCTATAGTCCTTACAAAATGTTCCTCATGTCTTCCAGTGGTGGTATTATGTCATAATGCGAGTGGCAGCAACAAGTCAGGTTAGCAGGCCTTTAGTGCAGCTTCTGATTTTCACTTTCCACGGAAAGAAGCACCGCAGATCATCAGGTGACAGAGGACTCATGTAAGTAAAACTGAATCACAGACTTTTTTTTTCTTTTTTAAGGGTTGGATTGGCTAATAGCAGTTGAGGTGGGAAACATTCCCCCCAAAGTTGAATTTAAAACAGTTTTTACTTTAAATAAAAATAAACAAGGGAGAACCCAAATAATTAGGGGTACTGACCAGTCCTCTTTCATAGCAATTCATGACTGATTACAATCTACTTGGTTGTAGAGCACTTAGGAGCCAGAAAAAAAGCAAGCAAAGACTGAACTTTTAAGAGCTGTGAATCTAACTCTTCAAACTATCAGTCAGCTTGCCTGGGTACTTGCCTGTACCTTTGCTTGCAGCTCTGTGCATAGACTCACGGCTAGAAGTGCACAACTTTGCATGCTTGCTGTGGAATGCAGACATGGGCATACATGCATGCCCATCATCAGTGGAGGTGCCATTGGCCTATTTAAGAATAGTCGGAAAGTGATAACTGGTCTTCAGCTTGTACCTTGTGAACTAATCTGCGTTGTGTGTGTCCCTCGTTCCTGATCCAGCTTACTTCTTACCCTCCTTTAGATTCTGTTTTTACCATAGCTTCTCCAGTTTCTGACCTTCAGCTCTTAGCCCTGCTTAGGGTTTGGTACTGCACTGCCCGCTCGTTATTGACCAAGGCCTTCTCTGTGACTTTACTACTGCCTCTGACTGGTCTGGTCTGCTCCAAGATCCAGCTGTAGACTTTGATGATCATTCCTGGTGCCTACCTACTAATGTTCTTTATGGACCCATTGGTCATCCTGAACCTACTATCAAGCCACCTCTCAATACTCCTTTTGGTCCCACTGACTGCCAGACTGACACTTCAGCCAAGCCCTACTGGTCCTTCCTGGTGGACAACACAGGTTCAAATTCCAGAAAGTAACATCTTTCAGCACTTGTGTTCCTTCTGTCCCAAGAGAGGCTGCCCTCATCATTTCAGTCTCCTATCAGGTATGTGACATACTGTAGGTGCACCGATTAGTATAACTTCAAGGCTTTAATTTTACACTGAAAAATTAATACCTTTCTTTCTTTCCTTTCTTCCTTCCTTCCTTCCTTCCTTCCTTCCTTCCATCCTTCTTTTCATCATGTTGTTCTTCCTTGTTCTCTCTCTCTCTCTCTCTCTCTCTCTCTCTCTCGCACTTTTCCTTCCATCTTTTATCATATTCCAGCCTAACGTCAACTACTGAAACAAACATGGAGCCACTATCGTCAAGCCACTGCTATTTCCCATTTGGCTTGCAGGTTAGCATGTCAGCAGTAGTGCCCCAAGCTGCAATGATACTGTGATGAGTGCAGGAGAAAGAAGGTATATCTAGACCAAGGTTGTTAGGAGGAGAGTTTAAAATAGGAAATACATCCAGAGCTGCAGGCCAAATATGTTCTTTTTTTTTCAAAGCCATCTGTATAAAAACACGTCCGCTATTTTCCAGAGTCCTTATTCTGTGTATAAATAGCAGGCACAATACATGTAATATGGACACATAACTCCTGTAAGCTAGCATTGAAAATGAAGTGGAAGAATAACAATACAATTTGGTGTTTTCGTACTGTATCTGGAGACAATGCATTAAATGGAGAGATAGAGTGATAGATAGATAGATAGATAGATAGATAGATAGATAGATAGATAGATAGATAGATAGATAGATCACTATATCTGGTCTCCCACAGTACACAGAACATGAAAAGGCAATTATTTTAGTAAATATAAACTGCTAAATGCCTTTTATCATCAGCAGTATATAGCAGTCTTGTGACTTCTATCAGTATCAACCAGAGAACTGGTTAAAGATTGTAGGAGGAGTTTTCATTCTCCCCTGACTGTCCTATGAGGCTGCTTAACCCCTGACCCTCTGTCTGGACAGCGTTGATTGGCCCTGTGCTGAGAACCTTTAGAATCACTTTAAAGCAAAGTAACACAACAATATACATGGATTCCAACATCATGCACACCACAGTTCTAGTTCAGTTACAGTTGTGGACATCAAACAACAAGCAGAAGGACAGTTATTATAGAATGAATGCTACTCCTACTCTTATAATTCACAGGAAGAGTCATGGGAAGCTCACACAAGGGATTTTGTATTATAATATAAAATATACATATAGTAATGTAATAAAGTAAAATAGCCACCGGCACTACATTTGGATATATAAGCTTCCAGCATCTAAATTCCACTTTAAAGTAATGATATGTTATTAATTAGCATATTATCATTATTATTACACAGAGCCGCTATCAGATTGATAATTTCCCCCAGGTATAATTATCAGTTAACGGTGAGATTGGAAAAAAGGTCACATTCCCCTTTTTTATGTCACAATTAAATTAATTTGTGTCAATTACAGCAAAGTCAAACACAGGTCAGCACGTAAAGCAGCAGAAACACAATTTCTACATGAGAAAAGTGACAAAAGTCCCGACCAAGGTGAGAAACCAGAGGTAAAGCTCTGACACTTTAATTAAGTATGCCTTATACAAATGGACTTTTATTTTCAGTGGATAACCCTTTTCATTACGCGTTCCGTAAGCAAATAGAAATATTTTAATTGGTAAGTATTGTTCAACTAACTTTTAATTAAATATCCAAAGAATTTGTCAAAAAACTGAAGGTAACTCAGTAAAGTAACCAGAGATAGACAGACAGACAGACAGACAGATAGACAGATAGATAGATAGATAGATAGATAGACAGACAGACAGACAGACAGACAGACAGAGAGACAGATAGACAGATAGACAGATAGACAGATAGACAGATAGATAGATAGATAGATAGATAGATAGATAAATAGATAGATAGATAGATAGATAGATAGATAGATAGATAGATAGATAGATAGATAGATAGATAGATAGATAGATAGATAAAAATATAGAATAGATAGATTAGATAGGATAGATACAAAAAATAAAAAAAATATAAATAAAAAATAAAAAGATATACATTTTAAAAAATAGGATAGATAGATAGTAAAAGATAGATAAATAGATAACATTTAAATAAATGAAAAACTAGATAGATTAGATTAGATTAGAATGTCCATTTGGCTTGTTTAAAGTGGTAGATAAATAGAATAAAATAACTATATAGAAATAAATAAATAAATAAATATGATAGATGTATCAGTAGATGAAGAGATAGATAAATAGTATAAGATAGATAAATAGATAAAATTGAAAATAAATAAATAAAAATTAAAGATAGATAGATAGATACATAGATAGATAGATACATAGATAGATAGATAGATAGATACAGGGGCATATTTACCACGAGGCAAACAATGCATTTGCTTAGGGCGGCATTTTTCAGGGGGGCAGCAGCCTTGTAAAGGGGGGCAGTGGCATTTTTCAGGCGGGCAGCACTGCCCCCCCTAAGGAAGGGATGGAAGAACAGACACACACAGCATAATTACCAGGTGGGATCTGAGAGAGGCTGCAGGCTGCTTGATGGTGTATGCAGAGCCTGACTCGTTCCTGGGGATGTCCGGAGCTGTGAAGGTGAGTGTCTTCTCTCTTTCAGGGTTGGGGGGGCGTTGCCAGTATATGGGGGGCGGTGGTAGTGGTAGGCTATCTCGGGTGGGGGTGGGGTAGACAAAAATATAGAATAGATAGATTAGATAGGATAGATCCAAAAAATAAAAAAAAATAAATAAAAAATAAAAACATATACATTTTAAAAAATAGGATAGATAGTAAAATATAGATAAATAGATAACATTTAAATAAATAAAAAAAGATAGATAGATAGATAGATAGATAGATTAGAGTAGAATGTCCATTTGACTTGTTTAAAGTGGTAGATAAATAGAATAAGATAACTATATAGAAATAAATAAATAAATATGATAGATGTATCAATAGATGGATAGATAGATAAATAGTATATGATAGATAAATAGATAAAATTGAAAATAAATAAATACAAGATAGATAATAGATAGATAGATAGATAGATAGATAGATAGATAGATAGATAGATAGATAGATAGGCAGATAGATAGATTAATTCAAGAAGCAGGCCGTGCATGCCTTTTTTTGGAGTTTAAAGTGGAGCTTCACTCTCTAAACAGTAAACAGAAAGTATATCATACTTGCTTGAAACTTTTTTTTTACATTTCTTCAGTTACTTGGCTATCTGGTTTTCTTGGCTATGCAAATTATGTCATACATCCCAGGAGTCTTAAGAGAGGAGGAGGGGTTTTCTCAGCTAAGCACATCCTCCTGACTGCATGCGTGAGCTAAAGGCAGATGGAATTCAGGAAGTAAATGCTACATGAATCATCTGCCCTTACTCAAGATGGCCACTGCCAGAAATGCTAGGGGGGGGGGGGGGTCAAAGTGATTTCTCAGCAAAATAAAGCATGGAGACATGGATGGATGGGGGAGTTTGCTTTGGCTATTAAAAATGGACTAAATAGTGTTTTCAGTTTGTGGTGCTCAGATGCAGTTTAGTTTCTCTTTAATGATGATTTAACTTGGGCAGGGTGCGGGGAGAACCTTGGGATACTCCAAACTTAGCAAAAAAAAAAAAAGATAATGGAGGACACTTCTAGCTGCTCTGTCTTTTCAGGGTGTAGCCACCCTCTTGAAGTCAGTGACTAGAGAACTACCGCTCAGAGGACCCCATTGTGAAATTAAAACCTAAACCAGCAAACTGTAAAAAGCTCTCACAAAAGTTAGCAAGCACAATCTCAGGGATCTTTCATGGTTGTACTCATTGTGCCCTGGGTACTTGAATGCTTTCCTGCAGTACCAGCTAGCCTCTCTACTGTGTGCCTCCAGGTCAGATCCTCCTTGGACTTCCTGCAATTGCTCTTAGGAACTCTGGAAGTGGGTCCCGTATCTCTAGCTGGAGTTGGGACCCAGGTGGTCTCTTCTAAACTGGAACTATGGTCCCTATAGGGCCACAGCCCTTAGACTGGGTCTTCTCCCACAGGACAAGGACCGTGCTGTTCCAGCCTATTTATATTTGTTTTCATATTTATACACATCTCAGTCCCCTACTGGTCATTTTTCCTTGCAAGGATTGGCTGAGGTTGTATGAATATGCGAGGGTTTGCCTCTTCCACCAACTAAGTTCTGGAACCTACCTAATCAGGAAAAAGCAGCAAAGCCTGCAACCAGCTGAACCAAGAACAGCCAAAAGTAATCAAACTTCACTCCACTGGCCACAGGGGAGCCAAAAACTAAATTTGCCTCAAACTGTTAGCAACCTACCTAGGTGGGTGCTACATTACTTTGTCATTTGTTTCAACACCTTATTGGTATATAAAAACATTATACAATCATAACTCAATGCATTTTTTTTCCTGCATGCCCTATGTTTGATGGATTTTTGTTTTGGTTTTGGTATATTAGGGTTTTTATTTACTGTTTGTTTTTTAATTTTGTGGCTTTTATTTTAGCCTAAACTGCTTTACATTTGCAGCAAAGCATCCAATAAAGTGGGCTTTTATGTTAGAGGGTGTTCATTTGATTTCTATTGCTATCTTGGTAGGACTGTTATTTTAAGCTAAACTTCTTTTTTTTGTTGCAAGTCTTCCCTTTAAAAAGTGGGCCTTTATTTCAGAGGGTGTTCATTTGGGGTTTTAATCTATGTTGGGGAATATTGATTTTCAATTATATCTTGGTACGACCTTTATTTTAAGTTAAACTGCTTTTTTATGTTGCATGCTCCCCTTTAACAAGTGGGCATTTATTTTAGGGTTGGTATTTGGGGGTTTTCATTTCTTTTTAGTTTTTTTTGTTCTTTTATATTTTTCTTACATTTGGGCAACATTTCTTTGTTACTGTTTCTGTTCTTGGAGCTGCCTCTGTCAACAATAAGATTTACCCTTGGTGAATCAAACACAGGCAGATTAACTCATCATCAGAGCTAGTAGATAGACCCTCATAGCACTATCACTCAGTTATTAATAATGTTTTCCTCCTGTGTCTCATAGAATGCCCATTTGGCTTGTTTAAAGTGGTAGTAAACTCTTTTTGTATATTTTGCCTACAGGTAAGCTCATAATAAAGCTTACCTGTAGGTAAAATGAATATCTCCTAAAAGTGCACCATTTAGGAGATATTCACTCTTTTTGATAGATGCCACATGTGCCTTGGCCTGGGACTCCTACGCACATGCGTGTGAGTGACATCACCATGGCCAGTCAGGCAGCCAAAGCTCACGAACCCAGGAGGAAGACCAGGTGAAGATGGAAGCCTTTGTAGCGGTTACAGCGTGCCACTGGAGGGCTTCATTTTAAGGCAAGTCCTTCATAATGTGAAAGCATGTGATGCCGCTATCAGGTGCTTTCATCAGAGGGTTGGGTTTCAAGGGTGCACTAACCTTCAAATGGTTCTTCAGGGTAATGGAAGCTTCTTTCACTGTCCTGGGCCTGTTCTTGAGCCAAAAAAAAGCCCCTCTTTAGCCTTAATTTTTTTTTTTCACAAAACAAATTTAAAAAATACAAAATCATAAATGCCATGAACACTAAATAAAAAGAGATGCTCGTAGCGAAAGGAAGGAAAAGAAAAATAGCGCAGGGCAGACATGACTAGGTTAAGAGGGGGTTAGTAAAGACAGGAGAGGGTTAAAAGGAAAAGGTGGGAGTTAGAATATGGGCAAGTTACCTGATTGGTGACTGGATGGTGTAGGGTGGGGTCTTCGACACCTTTGGGTGTGGATGGGGAGGGTCGTTAGTCAGTTCAGGAGGGGACAGCAGAGAGCGAGCTTCCCTCCGGCCCTCCCTTGGGGTTGTGTAGGTGTTTTGTCACTCCCCGAGTTTTTTGTTCGGGTCCGGGGGCGGTTGTTGGTCTTTGGAGGCGGCACTATTTTGAAGCTAAAGATAATGGTTTGGGACCCATCGGCGGTATGGCGTGCCCAGGGGCATTCCAGTTAACCAATGTTTAACTGGAAGGTGCAGGGACGGGCTGACCATTTGGAAATACAGGCACTGCCCGAGGGCCTGGGGTCAGTAGGGGGCCCCATGAGATGCACCTTGTACCTTTTTTATAGGCTTTTTTGAGTTTGGCCAAGGACACAGGGGCCCCATGATCCCCTATTGCCTGGTGGCCCCATGATTTCTCAGTCCGCCCCTGGGAAGGTGGTGATCCTGCACTGCAGATGGTATGTTTTGTCTCTGAGCCAGTGCATTGCGGCTGGAGGCCTAGTTATAATATAGGTTCCTCAGGAGGATATCGGTTTTAGTTTGGTGCCTTCAAAGACCAACAACTTCTCCTGTATGTTCCTGTTTTAAGGAATGTTTTGTGTATTGAAGTTGAAGTGGTAATAAAAGACCATGCTGGCCATTTTACTCCAATCCGCAACATCTTCAAGATACGCACATTCCTCACCCCAGACACCACCAAACAACTCGTACACTCCCTCATCATCTCACGCCTGGACTATTGCAATTCCCTTCTCACTGGCCAAATGAACGCTATCCCCACTCCAGTCGATCCTACACTCAGCAGCTAGACTCATCCACCTCACCAATCGCTCCACATCTGCCTCCCCCCTCTGCCAATCCCTTCATTGGTTCCCGATTGCCCAATGCATCAAATTCAAACTGCTAACCCTGACCTACAAAGCCATTCACAATGCCGGCCCAAACTACATAACTGACCTGATACCCAAATACTACCCTACCCGTGCCCTCCGCTCCTCACAGGACCTCCTACTCTCTAGCTCCCTGGTCTCCTCCTCCCACGCCCGATTGCAGG